>NW_006921593.1:28068312-28107373 GCF_000298275.1 Orycteropus afer afer
TTTTTTTTTTTTTTTTAATTGGTGAAAACGTTTATGGAGAGCCAAGAAAGCCAAATATCACCATTGCCCCTGAATATCACGACTTACTGCGAAGCCACCACAGTTACGACATTGCAGTTCTGGCACAGAAAGGTCACACAGAGCAATGGGACACAATGGAGAGCTCAGAGACAGGCAGACAGTCACCCACATGCCTGACACACAATGGCAGGGCCCTGCAGGTCAGCGGGAAAAGGGCGGGCGTGTCAACGAACGAGATGCCAGGACATTTCTAAGAGAAAATCGTGAAACTGAATCACTTCCTCATACTACACAAAAAATCAGTTTTAGGTGGACAAAGACATAAGCAGAGGAGCCCTGACGTCACGGTGGTCAAGCACTTGGCCATACCTGAAAGGCCATCAATTCGAACCCACCAGCTGCTACATGGGAGAAAGCTGTGGAAGTCTGCTCCTGTAACGATTACAGCCTTGGAAACCTCTGAGACAGTTGTAGTGGGTTCTGTCAGGTTGCTAACTCAGAATCACCTCGATGGCAATGGGTTTGGTTTTTTTTTAAAGACACACCCATTGCTGTGGAGTCCATTTTGATTCAGAGTAGAACTGCCCGTGGGGCTTTCAAGGTGATAATCTTTACGGAGGCAGACTGTCATATCTTCCTCCTACAGAGTGGCTGGTGGGCTCCAACTGCCAATCCTTCCGCTTAATCACTGTGCCACAGGGCTCCTAGGGTACAGGATAAGGTTTAGGGCATCAATGTGTGTATTTTCAGAGGGTAGCTCTGTTCGTCCGTAGCACACCCTGCTACTGTGCTCTTACTAGCAGTCTTTGGTTATATTTACCACAACTGATGTTGCTGTTAGGTGCTGTTGAGTTGTTCTAACTCACAGTGACCCCAATAAATTATTATTTGGAAATCCTAAAGTTCTCCTTGCTCCTATGGGGAAATACTACTAGGAGGTACACTTACTGCTTCATTTTGCAGTAATATTTTTACAATTTTTCTAACTTTTTAATTCTAAAAATTTTCTCTGAAATGGCTATTGTCTCACAATTTAAAAATAATTTATTCTAAAAATTTAAAAACACTTTATTTTTTTCTTATTTTTAAGGATGGATGATTGCCCTAAAAAAGGGATCGCAGAGAACTCACTTTCTCAATGCACAGCTGTCTGTACAGGAAGACGTTGAAAAAGATGGAACTGACCTACTAGAGAGTTCTCTGACTCCCTGAAGGTGCAATCTATTCCAAAGAAGGTGGGAAAAAAGGCAAATTAAAAAAAATAAGACAAAAGTTATCTTTCCCTCAGTGTTATAATCAAAAACCAATCCAAACTCACTGCCGTCAAGTCAACTTCGACTCACAGTGACCCCTCCTTGGGTTTCTGAGGCAATATCACCATGGAAGTAGATTGCCCAGTCTTCCTTCTGAAGAGTGCCTGGTGGGTTTGAGCCACCAGCCTCCTGGTTAGCAGTCAAATGCCTTAGGCACTACGCTACCAGAGCTCCTCAGTGTTACAGGTGTTGATGATTTATCTTACTGTCTTATACAACAGATCATACTTGAATAGTATTTATAGTGCTAACTGGTTATATAAGTCACGGTGCCATTTTAAGACCATTCATTCAGAATTTAAAAAAAAAAAAAAGGAGTTGCATATTTTAAACACAGACCTGATGGTTCTTTAAAAGTTAAAAACCAAAAACGTGTTTTAACTTTTCAAAGTAGAAATTGAAGTGGAGCTGGGTGAAGGGAACACAGAACTCTCTGCACCGTCTTTTTTGTAAATCTAAAACTACTCCCTCCACAAAGCTATGAAAAAACAAAGCCACTGAAGACCTTAACAGGGTGGGTTTTTGTGTTGCCAGGCTGGAGGAACTCACCCTAGCCGGGTACAGCTGCCATGGCTGGGTGCCTGCTGGGTGGAGAATCAGCAAACGAAATCACAGTAGTGCCACTCGAGAACAAAACAGCAGCTTGTCAAATTAAAGATGGAGCTGCAAACACGAATGCTGAGTTAATGTCTCATCAGCAGAATTAAGCCTGGACTTGCCGTTTTGCCTGCACTCGCCCAGTGTCAGCAGTAACTGATCATCAGAGATCTTTCACGTGAAAGTCTGGCAACAAAACACAGTGGTGCTGGCCGAAATACGTGAAGTGTTGAACACCTTTATTGATTCTCACTGTTTAAGCTGGGACAAGTGTATTGACATCTGCACTGATGGGGCAAAAGCGGGTGTGGGGAGGCCACTGGTGCTTTGGCACAAATCAAAGCAGTGTCACCAGAAGAGAGAGATGGATGGGTGGATGGAGAGACGGATGGATATATAGAGAGAGATGAGAGAGAAAGAGATGATAGATAGATGGACAGATGGCACAGAGACAGATGACAGATGGATGGACAGAAGACAGAGAGAGATGATGATGGATAAACAGGAGACAAATAGATACAAGGATGATATGGAGATAAGTAGACACAGAGACAGAAGATAGATACAGAGAGAAAAGATAGATGGAAGCAGAGGACAGACAGATGGACAGAAGACAGAGCGAGAGACACAAGACAGGCAGACACAGAGAGCCACACAGAAGACGGCTGGATGGAGAGATGGACAGAGGGTTACAGCAAGTGGGCTTCGGGGAACAGTGTGCTGATAAAGCAGCAGAAATTATCCTCTTTATCAAACCCCAACCCTCGAGGCCTGTGTTTTCAAACATCCTATGTGATAGAACAGGAAGTGCAGGTAAAGCAGTTCTGCTCGATTCCACAGTGTGATGACCGCCTCAAGGAAAAGCTATGCGGAAACCATTCACACTACAAGCTGAACCGGCTACACTCTTCGAGAATTGTTTTTACTTGAAAGGTGATTGACAGACAAACTGGTTATTCAGACTCAAGTACGTGGCCCTCTGCACAGCGAGGGGAAGCGCGGCCCGGCCCTGCACAGCCTCACGACCATTGGTCTGCTTGACCCCCGCTGCGGCCACCGTGTCCGTCCATCTCACTGAGGGCCTTCCCCTTGTTTGCTGACGTCCTTCTCCAGGAACTGGTCCCTGCTGATCACATGTCCAAAGTATGTGAGACAAAGTCTCACCATCCTTACTTCTAAGGAGCATTCTGGCCGTACATCTTCCAAGACAGATTTGTTTGTCCTTCCGATACTCCCCTCAACATTCTTCCCCGACATCCTAACTCAAACGATCAATTCTTCTGTGACCACCCTTACTCACTGTCCAGCTTTCACATGTGTATGGAGCAAATGAAAATAACGGTTTGCGTCAGGTGCACCTTAGTCCTCAAAATGACTTCTCTTTAACACTCTTTTGCGGCAAACTTGCCCCATGCAATACGTCATTTGATTCCTGACTGCGCTTCTATGGCATCCACTGTGGATCCAAGTAAAATGGACTCTCGACAATTTGAATCTCTTCTCCGTTTATAATGACGTTGCTCATTGGTCCAGTTGTGAGGACTTTTTAAAAAATTAATTTTCTATTTTGAGGTATAATCCATATTAAAGGCTACAGTCTTTAATCTTCATCAGTAAGTGCTTCAAGGTGTCTTCACTTTCAGCAAACAAGGTTGTGTCATCTGCATATCATAGGTTGTTAATGAGTCTTCCTCGAATCATGGTGCTGTGTTCTTCTTCATATTGTCCAATTTCTCAGATTATTTACGCAGCATACAGATGGAATAAATATGGTGAAAGGATACAACTTTGACACACACTTTCCTGATTTTAAGCCATTCAGTATCCCCTTGTGCTGTTCTGACGACTGCCTCTTAGTCTACGTACAGGTTCCTCATGAGAACAATGAAGGCTTCCGGGATTACTATTCTTCTCAATGTTATCCATAATTGTCATGATCCATACAGCTGAATGCCTTTGCATCGTCAATAAGACACAGCTACACATCTTTCTAGCATTCTCTGTTTGCAACCAAGATTCATCTGACATCGGCAATGATATCTCTTGTTCTACGTCTAGTGAGTCGGGCTTGAATATCTAGCAGTTTCTGTCGATGTACAGCTGCAACCGTTTGTGAATTACCTTCATCAAATTTTACTTGTGTGTGACATAAATAATATTGTTTGAGAATTTCTGCATTCTGTTGGATCACCTTTCTTTGGAATGGACACAAATACGCCCTTACCTTTATCCATATCTGTATCTATCGCCTCACCTAATGCCATTTTACAGAGCACTGTATCGATAAAGCCCCAGGTCAGTGTGTGCGCACATGTATGGATGTACTGTGTGTATCCTGTAACAGTCTATGAGAATAAAGAACAGAGTGTGAGCACGCACACACACACTGGGCTGGCACCGGGGACTTCTCGGGAGGGGCTGGAGTGCGGGACGGAGAAATGGGAGGGTACGCTCTGCCGTCTCCCTGGAAGATGCCGCTCCTACTTTCCCAACTACATCCTTCTCTGCTTCGATCGTTCTAGTTACTTTTCACCCCAGGCTGGACAAAGTCCTGCTCGGGACAGTCACCTTCCAGTATGCTCTGATGACTTTGAATTTCTGCCATACTTCTCGTTTCTGTCCCATTTAGGAGGCTGTCGCTGCATATTTATTTTCTAGTATTTGCTCATTGTTTTTTGTGTATAAACACCTGTGTGATGGTTAAAAGGTTCCCGGCTGGCACAAACGGTTTGAGCTTGACTGCTAACCTAAGAGTTGGTGGTTTGAACCTACCCAGGGGCACCTTGGGAGGAAGGATGGTGACCTGCTTCTGGGAATATTATAGCCAAGAAAACCCTATGGAGCAGTTCCACTCTGCAACACATTGGTTCACCATGAGTTGGAATCCACTTGGTGGCAATGGGTTTGTTCATTTGTTTTTGGTGTAATGGTTAAGAGCATGGACTGTTGAGCTACACTGCTTGGGTTTGAATCCCAGCTCCATCACTTACTCATCAGCTATGTGAGCCTGTAAGGGATCTCTTTCCTTATAGGTTCCTCATCATGAGAATAATGATGGCACCTGTCCCATGGCTGTCATGAGGTTCAGATGAGGGATTGTAAGCAAAGCACCTAGAGTAGTGCCTGGCGCATAGGGACACTGTGTGCTGCTACTGCCATCACTGTTATTATCCCGTCCACTAGACTTCAAACTCTTAGAGGGCTTTAAACCACAGGCACTCTTTCAGAGTTCATTTCTTTCCCTTCCCTGTTATTTCCTAGACTAATATTATTTCAGGGCACTCAAACAATAGCTGAATAAACTAAGAGCTGACTCTTGTTTTTGAGATGTTGGTGTGGAATGGAATTGCTGAGCGTGATCATCACTGACATGGCAACCAGCAAGCAAACATCCATAGCTGACCTCACCTGGCACTCACACCTGTTTCGTTAAGAAGGAAGAATAGTTGTCTTCAAGTCAGTCTTCCAGAATAGAACAGGAAGGCCTTTCATCTCCACTTAAAAAGCCACTTGTGAGCTGGACATAAGGCACCTCGCCTTCATATGTGAAAAGGAAACATGAGCCAGCGGGGTGAGAACACTGTAAACGGGGCTCCTGGGTCCGCTGACTTACCATCAGCCCTTCCTTCTGTAACCTGTTACCCATGTTTCATAGTAAAGTGAACTGTAGGAGCTTGCCCATTCTTCAAAGCGTTACGTGAGACATGTCACAGGCACCATGTGTCCACTCAACTGGGTGTATCATCTGAGCTTTCCTAATGACAGTCTTAATTCTCTGAAGGTTTAAGTGAGTTGGAGGCCTTGGAGCCAAGAGAGTAAAAGAAGCAAGTTAGGAGATAACGGAACCACGCGTCTTCTTCTGATGCCACCCCCTCTTCTCCGATCTTGAACGTTCCACCTCACCCTTTGACTGGACCCTTCCCCTCAGCACTGTAACGTGCTTGGGTCTCTCTCATCTTAAAACAAACCAACAAACAAAAACACTCCCCTCCAGCCACCATCCTCTCCCTCTTCTACTCACGGCCACATCTGTGCAAAGAGCTACCTGTCCTTGGCAGCTCCATTTCCTCCCTTCCCACTTGCTCTGGGTTGGGTTCCCCCCATCCGTCTACCTGGCCTCTGTGCACTAAACCCAGGGGCCTTCCTCGCTTCTCACCTCTCATGATGCATCTGCAGCCCTTGGTCTTGTGGATCATCAAGGCCTCTCCTCACCTCTCACCTACACTTCCTAACCCCTATCTCCCCCTTGCCGTTTCCAATGTCAACAGAAAGGGTGTAGCTTTCCACACCTTTCTGCTACATGAAGCCCTAAGTACATAATCATTCATAGGGAGGTGTGTTTATATGTTTGTTTTTTTCTGATATAGAATCATATTTTTTTGTTTGACGCTATATCCTAGAGAGTTTACAAGTCAAAACATACGTTAAATTTTTTAATCTGGTACATAAATATATGCATTTTCACATATAACTACATGAGCTTGAATGTATTAGAATCAGTCATCAACATTTTTCAGAAATCAGAGAGGAAACTAGATTGTGCACCTGGGGGATACTCTTGAACTCGCCTTTAGCCTCAGCAAGACCAACGGCTGAAGCTGGGAGAGCAATCTTAGCTGGGTGCAAGGCAAGGCCAGCACAAACCCCAGCCTAGGCCCCACCCCAGGAGAGCCTTGCTGCGTTTGGCGTCACTAAGCAACCTGCTGAAAACTGTGGCTCACTATTGCGTTTCACGACTAACTATCAAACTTTTAAAAATAGCATTTTACATGGCTAAGCAATAAAAGAGGTACGACTCTAACACTGGAAAAGAATTCTGCTGTTCCCTTGGAAGTTGTCATCAGAGGAAGTGGCATCCATAGGCCAAGGTCAGAGCTACTGCTTAACTAATTTTCAGAAATCTTCCTTTAGCTTAAGTATCTATCATTTTCTTCATGTCCCTCCCCCCAAATTTTACAAGAAAATTGTAGAAGTAACACATGCCCTTTGTGGAAGCTCAGAACAACGCGGAGATGACCAGTCCTGCCCAGGGCCCTCACCTTCTGTAAAAGGGCCATCGGGGACAGAAAACCCAGGTCTGCTGACCTGAGTTCATCACAGAAACAGTGACGCTGTGGCCCCAAATGACAGCTCCTTTCCTTATAACCCTCTACTAAACCTCTTCTAAGGAGCTCTGGTGGTGCCGTGGTCAAGCACTTGGCTGCCAACCAAAAGGTCAGCAGTTCAAACACCCTCGTCACTCCCTAGGAGAATGAGGAGGCAGGCTGCTTCCATGTAGGTTACAGTCTTGAAAACCCTAAGGGGCAGTTCTTCCCGGTCCTATAGGATTGCTATAAGTTGGGATAGAGTCAACGGCACACCACCACCACCTCCTCTCCTAGGAGTCTTCTGAAAACTGGAGTTATCACAACTAATATTTTCAAACACCACCCTCCTAAAAAATTGTTACACAGAATGGAGAAAGTCCAAAAAATTGAAGGATGACCTCTGTACCTGTTCATTCACATCAGACTACAATTGCTTCTATACGAAAATTGACCAAAGTTGAATTCTCATAATTAACCAGAACAGTTGAATTGTAGGAATTTTCCTGATGATACAAAAACATAGGGACAACATGGGAAGAAGAAGAAAAAGGGATCATCACAGACACTTTTAGACACAATGACAAAAAGTTATCAGAATTAAAACAGTAGTTCAAAATATAATCTACAGCAGGCAAAAATGTGTCCTGTTATCGTCATGAGGAGTTGGCTGGGTTTTATCTATGTGGTTAGCAAACTGTGGTTCCTAGGCCCAACCTAGTCTGGCACTTGGTTTTGTAGGGTCCATGAGCTAAGAAGAGTTTATATATTTTTAAATCGTTGAAAAAAAAAAATCAAAAGAAGAATATGAAATGTGAAAAGTATATGGAATTCAAATTTTAGTGTCCATAAATAAAGTTGTATTAGCAAACAGCCACACTCACTCTTTATGTATTGCCTATGGCTGCTCTGTGCTACAAAAAATGGCATTGAGTAGTGGAAATACAGACTGTATGGCCTACAAGTATTATAATGAAATATGCAAAGACCTGGAGCTAGAAAACAAAGAGGGAAGAATACACTTGGCATTTCTCAAGCTTCAAGTTGCAATCCTGAAGAATTCTGTGGGCAAAATATCGAACGATGCAGTAAGCATCCAAAGAAGATGAAAGGAATACATAGAATTGTAACAAAAAGAATTCGTCAACTTTCAACCATTTCAGGAGTGAGCATATAACCAATCAAGAACCAATGGTATTGAAGGAAGACATCCAAGCCTCACTGATGGTACTGGGGAAAAACAAGGCTCCAGGAACTGACAGAATATCCACTGAGATGTTTCAACAAATGGATGCAATACTGGAGGCAATCACTCGTTTCGTCAAGAAATTTGGAAGACAGCTACCCGGCCAACCAACTGGAAGAGATCCACATTTGTGCTCATTCCAAAGAAAGGTGATCCAATGGATGCAGAAATTATTGAACGATATCATTAACATCACACACACGTAAAATTTTGCTGAAGATAATTCAAATGGTTGCAGCAGTACATCAATAGGGAACTGCTAGAAAGTCAAACCAGATTCAGAAGAGGGCATAGGACAAAGGTATCATTGCTAATGTCAGATGATCTTGGTTGAAAGCAAAGAATACCAGAAAGATGTTTACAAGTTATGGATTATTGTGAATAATGGGAATTCCAGAACACTTAATTGTGCTCATGAGGAACTTGTACATAGACCAAGAGGCATCTGTTCAAAGAGAACAAGGAGATATTGCATGGTTTAAAATCAGGAAGGTTGTACGTCAGAGTTGCAGCCTTTCACCATACTTATTCAATCTGTATGCTGAGCAAATAATCTGAGAAGTTGGACTATCTGAAGAAGAACATGGCATCAGGTTGGAAGACCTATTAACAACATGCTATATGCAGACGACACAACCTTGCTTACTAAAAGTGAAGAGAACTTGAAACACTTACCAATAAAGATCAAAGACTATAGCCTTTAGTGGTGTTGTTGTTGTTGTTATATGCCGTTGAGTCAGACCCGACTCATAGCTACCCCTCCTTGGGTTTCTGAGGCGGTATCACTACGGAAGTAGATTGCCCAACCTTCCTTCTGAGGAGTGCCTAGTGGGTTTGAACCACCAACCTTCTGGTTAGCAGTCAAGTGCCTGAGGCACTATGCTAGTATGGATAATGAAACATAATGAAAACAAAAATCCTCACAACTGGACCAACCAATCAGCAACATCATGATAGACAGAGAAAAGATTAAAGGTGTCAAGGTTTTAAGTTATGTGGATCCACAGTCAACACATGGAAGCAGCAGTCAAGAAACCAAACAATGGATTGCACTCTGCAAATCTGCTGCCAAGACCTCTTTAAAGTATTAAAAGGCAAAGATGTCACTTTGAAGACCAAGGTGCACCTGACCCAGGGCATGGTATTTTCAATTGCCTGATATGCATGTGAAAGCTGGACAATGAATAAGGAAGAAGGATTCATGCGTTTGAATTATAGTGTTGGCTAAGAATATTGAAAATACCACGGAGCTCTGGTGGCGTAGTGGATAAGAGACTTGACTGCTAACTAGAAGGTAAGCAGTTCAAACCCACCAGTTGCTCTGTGGAAGAAAGACTGGGCGATCTACTTCTGTAAAGATTTACAGCCTCGGAAACCCAATGAAGGTTGCTGAGTTGGAAACGCCTTGATGGCAGACAATTTGGTGGGTTTTTTTTCTTTTGCCAGAAGAATGAACAAATCTGTCTTGGAAAAAGTGCAGCCAGAATGCTCCTTTGAAGCAAGAATGCCCAGATTTCATTTCTCCTACTTTGGACATGTTGTCAGCAGGGACCCGTCCCTGGAAAGGGGTATCATGCTTGGTAAAGTGAAAAAGGGGAGGACCCTCACCGAGATGCACCAACACCGTGGCTGCAATGATGGGCTCGAGCACAGCAAGGCCTGTGAGGCTGGTGCAGCACCAGGTGGTGTTTTGCTCTGTTGTCCATGGGGTTGCCATGAGTTGGAACCAATTCAAGGGTAACTAACAACAGCAACAGCAATAACAACAAAGCCTGAAATATTTACCATCTGCCCTTTTACAGAGAAAGTCTGCTGACTCCTGTTTTAACCCAGATCCTACAGCCATCAGCTCTCTGCATGAACTTAGGATGGTCTCCTCCCTTCTCTGGAGCCACCTTTGAGAACTGAGGGCCTGGGTAGGACGGATGGCGGTGAAGAGCCCCCCTGGAGGTGAGCTGCTGCTCTCTTCAGACCCTGCAGAAGGAGGGAGCTAGAATACCCTCTGCTTCCACCTACAGCCCATGAAGAAAACGGCAGGCAGGAGGCCGCTGGCTGAGGCGTCACCGCTTCACAGATCTCAACACCGTCCCCTTCTCCTTGGTCCCTTTTGACGCAGAGACTCATAAAGGAACCATCTTCCCCAGCTGGTACCATCCAATGAACACAACCCTGACTGTTACATACATGTTAAAACTAACAGACTACAATTCCAGGTAAAAGCACATCTTCCAGCATTCGTTTCTGGACTAATGCCCCACGAACCAGAGAGGATTGCATGTGTGGCAACAAACAAGACTGTCATCTGATAATCCGTCTACATTCCAAATGCCACCCGCTTTACACCGCTTCACAGGGACTCACGCATATTAACTTCTGGACCTTCATGCTCTAAAAACTCAGGGAAGTGGGATTCACAGCTGAGAAAACCCCTTTCAACAGAGTGTAAACACCAAAGTCAAGGGTTTGGTTCAGGCACCTCTGAACCAAATCCAGGATCCCTCCCCTAGAGATTCTCACCTTGAGCCTACGTGCCCAGCATTTCCTCCACAAGGAAGGCAGGCAAAGGCTCACTGAGGGTTGTGCCCCTTTAAAGCAAAACACTCAGGTTGAGAACTGTTAGCTTTCAACTTCCCATAGAATCCAAATGACTAAGAACGCAGTACCTCTGAGCTGCATGTAAGGAACCCATTCTAGGTGTGACGGATACGTCATCAAACACAGCCGCCGACACTCCTCCTGTCTCCATACACTCTTGCTGTGGTATCTATCCCAAGATGGAATCCATTTCTATCCTCCAATCTGTGCCCTTCTTATGATATACTTTGACCAGAATGTAACAGAAGTGAGATTCTAAGACTTCTGAGCCCAGAAGAGGACTGGAAGCTTTCACTTCTCCTTGGAGCCCACTGCTGAGCTAGACTACTGAATGACCAGAGGCCACACGGAGAGTGGCCCTGGAGGATGAGACACCAGCTTGGCCACTGAAAGCAGTCACATGAGACCCCAATGTGAGGCCAGCAAAACTACCACCCCGCTGAGCTTGGGCCGACCCACAGCACTGTGGGAAACAATGTAGCCAAATTAGAACCTCCATTTCTAAACTAACTTCCAAGGCCAGGAAGAGACACTCAGAGACTTGGTAGGAGTGGTATCACAAGAGCCTCCAACTTACTTCATCGTCTTCATCTTCATCATCATCAGATTCAAGAACATCATCCAGTAGCTCTTCTAAAGGGGAAAAAAAAAATCAATGAGTAACTGTGAACACAGTGGGAATCTGTCAGCAAAATCCTCCAGCCCCTGCAGAGACATATAAACATGCTAATGAGAATTAAGTTACATCTAAACAACTGTGTTCTTGGTCCCATTTTAGTCATAATTTGATGGTCATCATAGCCACATAAGCGATTTCAAATAAGTCTTTCCATTTTATGAGAACTCATCTCTAGCAGCATATGAACAATGAGAAGCCAACATATAATTTAGGAGGAACTTAGGGCAAAATAAGGAGCCTGGTGGCACGATATTTAAGCACCTACCTGCTAACTGAGAGATCAGCAGGTGGAATCCACCAGCTGCTCCACATTTCCATAATGATTACAGCCTTGGAAACCCTATGGGGCAGTTCTACTCTATGCCACAGTGTCACCCTGAGTTGGAATTGACTCTACGACAATGGGTTTGGCTTTTTGGTTTAGGGGAAAGAAAGTAGACAAATATTTAACACTAGGCTTTGTGCTAGATACTGCCATATGTGTTATTTCACTCAATCCTTGCAAAGATTATCCTCATTTTATAGACAGTGAATAGATGCAGAGAGGATAAGGGACTTGCTTCCTGGCCAGACTGCCAGTGAGTGGCAGAGTTGACATCCAAAACTGACTCTATTTGTAAATCTATGGTTTTTCATGTGGGGCCAAGGGTAAAGGTTATGGCATGCAGATTTCCTAACAGCTCCCATGGTTCATTGCTAGGTCTTAAAAGTTCACAAGGGATAAAGAAAATTAAGTGGTCCACAAATCTGCTGCAAAAGACTTCTTTAAAGTGTTAAAAAGCAAAGATGTCACCTTGAGGACTAAAATGCACCTGACATAGACCATGGTATTTTCATTGTTTCATATGCATGTGAAAGCTGGCCAATGAATAAAAAGACTGAAGAAGAACAGATGCCTTTTAATTGTGTTGGTGAAGAATACTGACTACACCATGGACTGCCAGAAGAACAAACAACTCTGTTTTGGAAGAAGTACAGTCAGAATGCTCCTCAAAAGTGAGAGGATGGCAAGAGTTTATCTCATGAACTCTGGACCTGTTGTCAGGAGGGACCAGTCAAAGATGATCATGCTTGGTAAGCAGAGGGCCAGATAAAAAGAGGAAGACTCTCAATGAGATGGGTCGACACAGTGGCTGCGACGAAGGGCTCACACACAGCAATGATCGTGAGGATGCCTCTGGACCAGGCAGGGCTCCGTTCTGATGCACACAGGGTCATGATGAGTCGGAACCAACTCGATGGCACCTAACAACAACAACAAACCTCATCTGTAAAATGAGGATCATACCGCCTACTTGTTAGGATTGTTGGCAGCGTTTTATCACAGCACCCAGCACAGGGCTGGCACACAGCAGGCATTATACAGAGATGGGTACTTTTTCTTTCACAAAGACTTCCCTGATCCCCTCCCTGACAACCAATCTCTCCTTCCACTGAACACACTCAGCATTTCACTGGAAACTCTGAAAGCTCTCACCATGTTTAGATGATCAATGTTTGCCTAATGAATGAATGCATAGGGACTTGTTTGGGTGTCTTTCTCACTCACTGGACTGGACTGTGAATCCCAGGACAGAGCCCCAACTTAGTCCAATATCCCTACCGCTTCTTCCTTCTGAGCACTCATTCTTAATGAATGACATCAACGTAAAGAAAGCTTGAAAGAAGAAGTCCACCAGAAAAATACAAGAAAAGAAGGAACCAAAAGCCATCCTTGAAGAGACTGCCCACCAAACTTATAAAGATGGCGACAGATACATTCTAAATGTAATCAAACATTAAATTCCTTCATCATAAACTTCTCCATCAAATTTTCACCTAATGGTTTTAACAGTGATTGATGATCATTGGCTAGATCCACTATTTCGTTGTTGTTGTTGTTGTTAGTGCCATCAAGTTGGCTACCAGCCACAGCGACCCCGGGGACAACAGAACGGGACCCTGCCTGCTCTGTGCCATCCTCACAATCCTCTCTCTGCTTGAGCCCATCGTTGCAACGACCGCATTAGGGTTGTGAAATGATGGCTCTCTAGTATGTCTCCTATGTTTATTAGCTGGCATTCTTTGAATGAACAGAGCTTTCCTAAGTGGGGTATAGAGAAGAACACACGCAGACCTCACAGACAGTGCGGGTGTGCTTCCGGACCACCTCAGTAAAGCAAATATCATGATAAAGTGAGAAACGAGAATTTTTTGGTTTCCTGGTACCTATAAAAGTTATAGGAACTCTGGTAGCCTAGTGCCTAAGGCATTTGACTGCTAACCTGGAGGCTGGCGGTTCAAACCCTCAGAAGGGTGGGCAATCTACTTCCGTAGTGATACCGCTTCAGAAACCCAAGGACGGGTCACTATGAGTCGAGTTCAACTCGACAGCAGTGAGTTTGATATAAAAGTTATGTTTACAGTCTACTGTAGTCCATTCAGTGTGTAACAGCATTCTGAAAACATTTGAAATATTGTGAGAATTACCAAAATGTGGCACATAGACACGAAGTGAGCACACACTGTCAGAAAGAGCACTGATGGCCTTGCTCAATACAAGGTTGCCACAAACCTGCAATTGGTAAAAAATGTGGTATCTGGGAAGCACGATAAAGCGAAGTCGCCTGTCGGTAGGAGCCCCCGCTCAGAGGAGGCGGCCAGGATGCTTTCATCCTCCACACAGCGCCAGGAGCATCACTCTGATGGGAAGGATACCCCTGGCTTCATCGGACTGAGGCCGGCAGGGTACTGCCTTCTGTTCCGCTCACTGGGGCTTGGACACTTCCACTCCTACTGTGGGGCCACACGTGGTCACGGAATACCACCTAGTCAAGGAGTTACCTTGAGGACGTGAGGATGAGTTTTGGCTGAAGCGTAGTCGCCTAATTCAATTCCCTCTCATCTGTGACCAGCACCATTCCATTCCACCTTCAGCAGACAAGCTACTAGCTTTCCAGACAACATGGCCGGTACAGACTCACCAATTCAAAATCTTTCATTTTCGAACATGCAAATGCTTTTTTATAAATGCAGCTTAGGCATTCCGAGCAGGCCATAGACTAGCCTGCCACACCCTTTTCTCTCTTCCTCCCCTGCCCCACTCTCCTGCCCACTTACCTCTTCACCTATTGGCTCAGACTCTCCTACCACCCAGAATAACCCAGTCTTGTTCAAGTCGATTCCCACTCACAGTGACCCTACAGAACTTCCCTGCAGGGTTTCCAAGGCTGTAATCTTTCTGGAAGCAGACTGCTACTTCTTTCTCCTACAGAGCAACTACTGGGTTTGAACCACTAGCCTCACAGTTAACAGCCGAGCGCTTAACCACTGCTCCACCAGGGTTCCTTCCTGTGAACTGAAGTACCTTAAAAACCTCAGCTCCTCCTCTTTGGGGTTCCTGGGACATCAACCCGTCTCCCTCTCCCAGTTTCCTGAGTTACGGCACACCCCATGAGCTAAAGGCCTGACGCTGCAGTTGCCAATAGCATTCCTGGCCTGAGTGTCCAGCTCATGAAGGTGGCTCTGCCTTGCTCCTGTCCAGTGACCTGTCCGGCCTCCCCGTCCTCTCCTCAGTGATTGACTAGTGTCTGCTGGTCCCTTCACTGAGGGCTGGAGCTGGGTGCTGGGCTGCAGACAGTGGACAAACACCAGTGCTGTTGGGTGCTCACCTCTGCTTGTCAACCTCACGAGGCTAGACTTCCCTTCAGGTTTCACCAGGCAGCTGGGGTCCTGCCAGACCCAACCCTGAGGCTAAGTTCCTAAAATATACTTGGATTTTTGTGCTTGAAGATCTTAAAACTTTCTAAATACTTAGAATTTGGAACTCCTCTATCTCCTGTAAACTGGGGAACTAACTGGGGGAGGAGTAGTTGGAGGCCTACCCAAAATGCCCAAGATTCTTTAAAAACAAAAAAAAGCATTTACATATTTGAAAATGAAAGATTTCAAATTGGTGACTATATAGTGGCCACATCCTTTTGAAAGCCAGTTGCTCACTGGCTGCAGGCTGATGGAACGGTGCTATTCACAGACGGGAGGCTGTTTCCTGTCAGCTGCTCACCAGATGTGGGGTCTGACTGGATGCTGAATCAGTATTTTAGACATGAATACTTCGTAGGTGGTATCTCACACTTCCTATGTCGTCACAGCCATGGGCATGTGTCTGGTTGCCCCATGTTTCAAGATACTGAGAGTAACCCGTGGGTTCAGGCGTTAGAAACGTGACTCCTTCATTATAAACTTGACCATCAAGTTTCCACCTATGGTTTTAACAGCACTGCTTTTCATTGGTTCGGTCCATGACTTCATCAGGTTGTAGGGTATGGTTTCCTGGCATGACTTCTGTGTTATTAGCTGGTAAAAAACCACCTAAACAGGAGAGGCAGGGCCAGTGCCTGATTTTCCCTCTTTATTTATCTATCAATTTCCAGAGTAACAGCTTGGTGCCTTAACTCCTACAAAGGTAACCAATGAACTTTTCTCAGCATCACCGTGAACTCCTTCGTGTTTATACATTTACTGAGTCTCACCCCAGGGAAGCTGCTACTCTTTCTGATGCCTGAATCGTCTCACTGTGGCCACTGCAAGCCCATCCTTTAGGTCAGCCCTGGGTCCTTCTGACGATCCCGGAGGGTCTTGCTGGGCTTCCTGTTATCTGCATGCTCAGAAGTCCTGGGCCACTGTGTTCCTTTCTGACCCCACATCTACAATCAGCCACCACTTGAAGGAGCATTGGCTTTTCTGGTGGGAAATGGAATCAGTGCGCTCGGCACTAGGATGTGAATTCCTCTAGGTCTTGTCAGTGAGCGTTAAGAAACAAAGAGAGCAGTCATGATTTCACCCTGCTATTTCAATTCACAAGGATTACAAGTTTTTATTTCTTTGACTTTATATCTGTGTCCCTTCTTAAATGATGACAATCTTGGTTCCGAGTGACATTAATGTAATGTACTCTATAATGTACAATAGTTTCAAAATAATACCAATGCTATTATTTAACATACTAAACTGTTAAATGAAGTTCAAGAATTTCTTGTCATCCTTTTTTCCCCTGGGATTTATAAATCCTACCAGGGTAGAGTTAGAACATAGTTTAAAACCACTTGAACTAACTTCTCTGTGTAGGTCAGGCTACCAATGTGATCAACAGTTTGGGCTCACTTGATCACTTTTCATGCTTAGTGTTCTTCTTGTAATTTTTTAAAACTTACATAAAATATTTACATGGTTCGATCGGGAGAGGTCTGGCTTCCCTCCAGCCCTTTGTTCCCTCCCACACATTACCAGGGAACATTTTATTGGTTTTTCAGTTTTACTGGTTTGGGTTTATTCTTCCACTGGTTATTTTTACGTGTCACTAGAAAGACCGGCATCTGTTCCATCGTCTGAGCCCAGGACCCTGGGGAAGGCACCCTCACCAGTAGGCAGAAACTAGGAGGGGAGGAGCATGGTCCACATAAAGAACTTAGGGTCACAGAAGAGCTCTGTAATGGCTTTGAATTCTTTCTGCTGACAACATGCCTCTAGTGTGATGAGAGACTGTTATAGCTTTGGACAATCTGGCCTTGACTACCTGGTCGAACCTCTGTGGTGGGCTCACCTGCATCTACCATGGGATCTAACCGTACCCTACCAGCCACAGAGCTCGGCTCCTCTCACCCAAGTGAGGCTTCTTGAATGAGTCAGAAGACGTGACAGACCCTGTAAGGAAGTCCCAGGTATGTTCTGGCAAACGTGAGAGAGTTAAAGGCTAGAGCCCGGACGCCTTCCTGCCTTACACTGACCAGAATTCAGCTGCTTGATGATGAACTCTATCTGGCGAATCATTTCTGCGTTGCCTTCTTTGATGAAGCAGCGGAGAATGTCCTCCATGCCCTAGAGGTGTTGGAGAGAGAAACAGGTCACATCTCTGTTTTGAGGGAACTACTTTTCAATGGGGCAGTTTCATCTAATGCCCCCAAAATCTTTCTTATTTGGAAGGTAGGGATACACACAATAAAAATGCCTTTGCCCAGTACTAAACATCCTGCTTCGGTTCTTTTAATAATTCACAGTGGAATGCTTTTCTTTTAGGTTGATGATTTAAACTCAATACAGTCAGAAACACCACCACCAAACACCAGTCAAGTTCACTGCATGACTGCTCCCCTGTAGTCCTGGCAGTATGTCGCTGGGGAGGTGGTTTCCTCTGGTTGCACACTGCTTTCTGAACTTCAAGACCAAATATGGTTTTTGACAAATGAAACCACATGTTTGGAGAAGTAAATGAACAAATAAAAACCTTTCTTTAAACAACTATCAAGAGAATTATAGTCATTATATTAGATATGGAGCTCTGGTAGCATAGTGGCTAAAAGCACTTGACTGCTAACCAGAAGGCTGGCGGTTCAAACCCACCAGCCACTCCTCGGAAGGAAGGTTGGGCAATCCTACTTCTGTAGTGATACTGCCTCGGAAACCCAAGGAGGGGTCGCTATGAGTCGGGGCCGACTCGACGGCACATAACAACAACAACAACAAATTAGATATAAAGAAGCTTTGGTAACGGGTAAGGCTTTTGGCTGCTAACCAGAAGGTTGGTGGTTCAAACCTACCAGCCACTCCATGGAAGGAAGATGAGGCAATTTACTTCTATAAAGATTTACAGCCTTGGAAGCCCAGTGGGGTTCATTATGAGTTGGAATTGACTTGATGGCAGTGGGTTTCATTTATTTATTTATTAGGTATAAGGCACCCTGGTGGCACAATGGTTAAGTGCTCAGCTGCTCACTGAAAGGTTGGTGTGTTTGAAGCCACCCAGTGGCTCTGCAGGAGAAAGACCTGGTGGTCTGCTTCCTTAGTGATTCACCAAAACCCAAACCCACTGCTGTCGAGTTCATTCCAACTCATCATGATCCTGTGGCACAAGAGTGGAGCTGTCCCGCTGGGTCTCCAAGGCGTTATGGAAAGGAGCTCTGGTGGCATGGTGGGTAAGGCATCGGGCTGCTAACCAGAAGGTTGGCAGTTCAAACCCACCAGCTGCTCTGTGGGAGGAAGATGGGGCAATCGACTTCTGTAAAGATTTACAGAACCCAGTAAGGGTCACTATGAGTTGGAATCAACTCGACGGCAGTGGGTTTGGTTTGTTTTTTTTAATCTTTACAGAAGCAGGCAGCCACGTCTTTCTCCCACAGAGTGGCTGGTGGGTTCAAACAGCTACCCTTCTGGTCAGCGGCTGAGCACTCAACTGTAAAGCTAGGAACCCTACAGGGCAGTTCTATGCTGTCACATGGGGCTGCCATAAGCCAAATATGGACTTGATGTCCCCTAACAACAATACCACATTATGCATTACTTTGGCTAACAAAACTCCAGAGAAGTGTCCGGGGTAGATAGTGACAAGTATTTAGTTCTTTTTCCTCTCTCTTTGTGGGATTTGAACGAGTATGTCTGGCAGGAGCTGATGAGCCCTTCTTGCCACCATGAGGGGAAAACACGTCTGACAATAAATGAACCACAACCAGAGGAAACAGAATCAGGGGTGGTGGCAAGGAAGCAGGATCTCGAGACATCCTGTGGGCCCGCCTCAGCAGCACTGGGCACAGCCCTGGGGCAGCCTCGGGTGGGCTTCCTGGTCGAGTGGCTTCTCAGCCAGCAGCCTGGCTTTTCCAGACACCTGGGAGCCTTTCCAACAAACTGAGCACTTTCTGCTCCAGCCCTGGATGATGTGTGAGGCTGGGGTTCTGATCCCCGAGGAGCTCCGTGGCTCACAATGGCTCCAGCCTGGGGTCTAGGCAGGACGCTCCCGGGCTGGGGATTAGGGAGAGCCCTGTTGATCTGAGCCACTCTCCAGCCCGGGCTGGTAGACTTTTAAAGCTCAGATGGGCCTCAGGGGACTCGTATTATCCCCTAGTATTCTTGGAAGGGGAGCTCTGGTGCCTTAGTGCCTAAGGCACTTGACTGCTAACCAGAAGGCTGGCGGCTCAAACCACCAGCCACTCCTCAGAAGGAAGATGGGACATCAAGTCGGGTCCAACTCGATGGCAAACAACAACAACAACAATTCTTGGAAGACCACTATTATTGCATCTGTTACTAATTTCATTTCGATGTATACTCTGTCGTTTTCCTTAAGCACACAATTTTACACAGTTGCAGAAACAGAGTTCTCGTAATATCTTACAGGTTTCCCTCACTATCCAAAAGTCGAGCATTCCTACAAAACCTTTCATAAGCCAAAATGGGGCTTCAAAAGTGAAGAAGCAATTACAGTTAATTTATATGGGAAAATTTTTGAGTGTTCCCAGACCTCAAAAATAATCTACCAAATCACAGCAAATAACACATAAAACTTAACACTAACATATGTTGTTGTTGTTATGTGCCATCGAGTTGGACCCGACTCATAGCGACCTCTCCTTGGGTTTCCAAGGCAGTATCACTATGGAAGTAGATTGTTCCATCTTCCTTAGTAAAGAAAAAAAAAAAACTCACTGCCATCAATTCGATTCCAACTCATAGTGACCCCCACTGGGTTTCCAAGGCTGTCAGTCTTTACAGGAGCAGACTGCCTCATCTTTCTTCCACAGAGTGGCTGGTGGGTTTGAACCACTGACCTTCTGGTTAGCAGCCAAATGCCTTAACCACTACCCAACCTTAACATATAGTAAAAGCAGGAATGAGATGATAGACACACAGCCCCTGTAAAGTAGAAACAATGCACGTACAGCGTAGTTCCCACGGAAGGAGCTGGAGACGCCACATGCACTGCTGGGTGGCTGCTGTCTCTTTAACAGCTCGCAGCAAAATGAACGCTAGTTTCACTCTCCCCTTTTTTTGTAAAAGCAAAAATCCTCTTCAGATTTCTTTCAGTTAGTGGAAACAGGTACTAATGGAAGTCTTTCATAAACATTAAGTGGCAGAAAGTGAACTTTCAAAAAGGGGGGGATACCTGTATTCTGCTTTTATGTCCATTATACGATAAAAACCTTCTCCATACTGCTTCATACAGTTTTTCCTATTATCATCTTCAACAGTTATCAATATTTTCGGCAAAAGAACCACGATTCCATTAGCAACTCTTCTGTGACCAGACAGTGGTACTGCCCCAGTGCCAAGTGTAAGAACATCGGCCCAAGCTCCCTGCGTACAGCTCCTCTCCGTTCGGGCTACCCCCCCACCCCCTGGCATCAGCATCCGGAACTGAGATGGACTGAGTCCAAACTACCGGCACGGCAGTGGTTTCTCACGTGCACAGCCACGCTACTTTCCTTCCGGATCGTGCCAGCACACATGGTAAACACCAGCAGGTCCCAGTCTGTCAGCTCTGCCATCATGCTCCTGGGTCTGTGTCTGAGCAGATGGAAAGGTGGCGAGACGGGGGCACATTTCCCTTATTGTCTGGTTCCCCTTATTATTGTCACACACAAGAATGGACTAGCTTGATCAGTCTAAAAACTTCCTCAAGAATATGAGGGAAATCTCAGGGTCTTAGGAGAGCTCTGTGGTGGCCATAACCTCCTCTTGTTGTTGTTGTTGTTATGTGCCGTCGAGTCGGCCCCAACTCATAGCGACCCCTCCTTGGGTTTCCGAGGCAGTATCACTACGGAGGTAGGATTGCCCAACCTTCCTTCCGAGGAGTGGCTGGTGGGTTTGAACCGCCAGCCTTCTGGTTAGCAGTCAAGTGCTTTAGCCACTATGCTACCAGAGCTCCTAACCTCCTCTTATCAGGCCTGTCTTCCTAGGAGCTAAACAGGCTACTCCTGCCCAGGTGATGTGGCCAAAGGCTTCCCCAACTCAGGCTGGGGACTCCTCCATTGCTTATGACTTGATCCCTGTTCAAACACCAGAGGGAAGCTTACGGTACTTCTCCTTTATCTCAGTGATCCATGCTTTCTTTGTAAAGTCAATGATCCATAGATTAGAAATATGCCAGTAACTACAAAGAAAATATTAACAGATTTGACTATAATTAAGGCTGTTTTATGGCATATCATAATCAAAGTTAAAAAAAGGAAAAAATTAGGAAAATATGTATCAAAAGATTAATAGTTCCCTTGTGATTTCTTCTTTGCTCCATGTTTCTTAGAAGTGTGTGGTAGCCCGCCTCCAAGATGCACCCAATGATCCACCTGCTGGTATTCACACTCTTGAGTAGTCCTCTGACACTGTGTACCAGGGTTGGTCTGTGTAACCAACTGAACGGGGCAGAAATGATGACACATAACTTTGTTGCTCCTGTGATTAGATTATAAAACATTCTGTGGCTTCTGTCTTGTCCACTTTCTCTCTGCTCACTCGCTCTGAGGAAGCCAGGTCTCATGTTGAGAGCAGTCCTATGGAGAAGCCCATGTGGCAAGGAACAGCCACAAAGGAAGTGAGGCCTCCTACAATTGCCACGTGAGTGAAGGATCCTCCAGCCCTAGCTGAACCTTTAGATAACTGCTGCCCTGCTTGAAATCTTGACTACAATCATCTAGTGAATCTGCTCTCCAACTCCTGCTCCATAGAAACTATAAGAATAATAAATGTGTGCTTCTCAAGTCCCTAAGCTGTGGGGTAATTTGTTATGCAGTAACAGATCACTAGGAACTCTGGTAGCATAGTGCTTAAGGCACTTGACTGCTAACCAGAAGGCTGGAGGTTCAAACCCACCAGCCACTCCTCGGAAGGAAGGCTGGGCAATGTACTTCTGTAGTGATATTGCCTCAGAAATCCAAGGAGGGGTTGCTATCAGTTAGGTCTGACTCAACGGCATATAACAACAACAACAGATCACTAATATAAATATGCTGCTTAAGTTCTAAATATTTGGAGATTTTTCTAGATATCTTATTGTTATGTTTATTTGTCACTAAATTTAACATTATTTAGTCAAGCTTTTTTTTTCTGCTCCACAATCTCTCCTCTGTGTCGAGACTCCAATTACACACGTGTTAGACCTCTTATTATTGTCCCACGGGTCTCTGAGGTGCCTTCCCTTTTCATCCATATTTCTTCTCTCGTCCTGAATGCTCTCCAAGGCCCCCTTTGGGTCTCATGACACAGCTAAGTCTTTCTCCCTCATGGAGTCCCTGCCCTGACTACTGCGTCCTTCCTCTTTGGGTCTCATGACACAACTAAGTCCTTCTCCCTCACGGAGTCCCTGCCCTGACTGCCACGCCCTTCCTCTGTCTCCGCCTCTTTGCCTGGATGTCTTTTGTCCATTCTGCCTCTCACTGTTTTCAGTTCAATGTCCTCCCCATTCTCTCTTTGTCTCCCACTTACAAGGTTCTTTCCTCTTTCTTTGCCTTGGTTGGTAATCCCTCCCCCTTTCATCTGAACAATCACAATGCAGAATTTAACCAAGCTTATTTTCCCCTGTTCTTTACTGACAAAAGGAGCCCTGATGACACAGAGGTTAAGGACTCAGCTGCTAAGTCAAAGATTCACGGTTCAAACCCACCAGTTGTACTGCAGGAAAAAGATGTGGCAATCTGCTTCCATAAAGATTACAGTCTTGGAGACCCTCTGGGGCAGTTCTACTCTGTCCTATGGGGTCGCTGTGGGTCACAACTGACTCAACAGCAACAGGTTTGGTTTTTTTAAATTTATTGACAAAGCAGATTTTTGATTAAAAAGCAACAGGCAATTAAGTTCCATTGTTTACCGTGACCACATGGAACTGTTCTTAATTATGTTTTTATCTATGGCATAACTGTTGATATAATTTTAGATGACCAATGAAAAGATTTAACAGTTCTTCTAAGTAAGCAACACCATTCAAAGACGCATGTCTTGTTGGTTTTGTGCTAAATTTAGCTTGTGCCCTGACTATGCAAACATTTAATCTTTTCACCATAGCCCTGAATACCCACACTGCTAACTTGGTCTCACATTTGGTAAGGAAAAAGCACATTAGATCTAGAAATGTTTGTCCTTTCAAGCTGAGATGCTAATCACCTGAAGCTTGTTTTTTACTTCAATACAAGTACTAATGTAAACACAATAAACATTAAGTTCACTATTTACCAACCACACCAAGTACAAGACCATTTTAGAATATTTACCAGCTTTCTTGTTTCATGTGGTTACTACCAAAATGTCTGCAACTCCCACCCTCATCCCCCCCCCCCCCAAAAAAAAGAACAATCCCCTGGGAATTTTCGAACACTGTGGCTGTCAACCATAATCCTTTTGGATTTTGCTTTTGGGGAACTTTCTAACTAACACTGTGCTTATTAACCATTTGGAATTTGGAACTTCTCTCCAGAAAACTGCAGTTATGTATTTTGTATACAGTTTCAGGGAATTCACAAACTATATGAAGCCCTTCCATGAAGTCCAATCTAGGAACTTCTCACTAACAATTTCTAAACTTGGTACTGATAGAAGCTTACAAGTTTCCCAAGTACGTTTTCTTACCATTGCTCTGGCTTCCTCCCGAATGGATGGGATTGAAAGGATGCTGTACAGAGCTCCATTTACATATGGCTGTATCTGTGACGGGAGAAAAAACAGTCAATTTCAAGTTTTCAAATACTATACAACTCAGTGATCAAACACCACACTGAGTATGGACTGACAAGGAGGGAGGGGTCACCGTTCTCCCAGCTCTCCTGGTCAGATACCTGTCTCCAAACAGCAGATCTCCCATTTGCACACCCACTAAGCTCTACAACCAAGAATTCAACACCAGAGCCATCCTTCCCTCCAACACTTATTCCTGCTGTGTTTCCTAGTTTCATTCATGCCATTACTAACCTTACCATCACTCAGGCTAGAAACCTCAGTCTCATTTCAGATACCTTCCTCTGTTCACTCTCTTGTGTTCAGTCCTCAAGCCATCTTTGATACCAACTTTTCTTTTCCATAGCACTGCTACTTACCTTGTCAAGACAACATCATCCATTACCCACGCTACATCAAATCTCCAAACTAGCCTCTCCCTCCAGTGTTGACCCCTTTAGTACAAATAGGACATCATGGCCAAGTTTCCACAACTTGGACCAAATTGTTTTTCTCCTCACCTGGAAACCGTCCAGAGGAAAGTCCTAACTCCTCAGTATAGCACCCAAGCCCTTCCAGGGCTGCCTCTCCATCACCTCCATCTGCTCCTCCCCTCCCTACCACCATGAAGTTTATACTCCAGGGTCCACATGATTTGAGGAACCCTGTGTTAGTTAAGGTTGTGTGTCAACTTGGCTGGGCCTGGTTGAGTGGCTGGGCAGCTGGATGTAGTATTCCCCATGAGGAGACTGGTAATCAACTCCATGGTGGAATCTACTGTGAGCAGCTGAGTAGCTGCCTTAGGGCTGTGGTCTGCTTCCTGTATATAAGGAGAAGCCTTGGGGAACAGTTTCTAGCTTATGGCACGCTTGAACCTTGCATGTAGCCGCGTTGTTGTTCAGCAGCCTGCCATGCTATGCTGACTTTGGGAGTTTCAATGGATTGAATTAATGGCCTGCTGTGTGGTCTAGTAACATCAGGACTATGCCTTTTTACTGGTCAACCTTGGGCTTGTCAGCCTCAGCAGCTAGAAGCTGAGTAAAGAAATGCCTCCAGTTTCAGTGGGCCAGGAGCAGAAGGCAGAGCTGAAACCCAAGGTTGAGGAGCTTTCACCCAGCCCCTAGAGGCTGGCACTCTGAGCTCAGACTTAAAGCCTCCAAACTGTAAGAGAATAAACTCCTGTTTCTTTAAGCCATCCCATTTGTGGTATATTCTTGTCAGAGCGGTACTAGGTAACCAGAACAGAACCCCTTTTCCCCCATCACATCAGGTTGTACATGTCTGTCCTTACGCTTATAGTTCACACTTTGAATGCCCTTCCCCATGTGTCTACCTAGAAAACTGTGTTCCATCTTTGTTTAAAATTATTGTTTTTAAAATATATATTGTTGTTAGGTGCTGTCGAGACGGCTCTGACTCATAGTGACCCTATGCACAACAGAATGGAACACTGCCTGGTCCTACATATATAACACAATACTTGGCTATTCAACGTTTTTCATGTACACAATTTAGTGACACCTATTATGTTAATCATGCCGTGCAACCATCACCAACAATCACTGCCAAATTTCCCATCACCATAAACAGAAACACAATGTTTCCCCAACAGGGACTCTTCCCTTCCCCCTCCCTCCCCTGGTAAGCACTAATAAACTCTGGTCTCCACACATTTGCCAAGTCTACATATTTCACTTAAGTGGGATCGTGTAATGTTTGTCCTTGTGTGACTGACTTCCTTCAGTCAGCATTGTGCTGAGCATGTTTTCAAACCCCATCCAGGTACAGCATGGAACAGGACTTTAGCTCCCTTTATGGCTGAGTCAGATGATGCATCCTTTGGAACTCAGCACAGAGGTCTCCAAGGAAGGCCTTCCTGAATCCCCCAGATAGGGCTTGTGCTAGCCTCAGCTTCTTGTACGTCCCTCTACTTTTGTACCGAATAGAGTATATTTTTAAATTAATGCTCCTGTCTCCTTATTATGACCTCGTTGATGCCAGCACCCATGTTTTCCTCACATAGTTAACCCCAGCATCAAGCAACACAGACTTGGCACGTGGCAGGTGCTGGAGAAAAGAGAGAGAGTTCATCTCCCACTACCCCTTTTCAGTACTGGATTTCATGAGCACTCTTGATTTTTGCCAATCTGAGTGGTAACAAAAGGTATTCTATAGTTGTCATTTTCAATTTCCTGAGTACTAGCAAATTTGAATGACTTTTCATGTTAATAGGCCATCAGGATTCACTATTCTGTGAATTACCTATTCATATGCTTTACCTGTTTTTTCTCTTATCGGATCATTTTACTTTCATTTAGCAAAAGGACTTTTCATATATTAAGAATATCAAACTTTTGTCGTATGTGATGCAAATCTTTTCTTGGGGTATCATTTGTCCTTTCACCTGTATTATGGTATCTTTTTTCCAAACAAACAAACAAACAAACTTAATGGTCATTTAGTCAAACAGGTGCATCTTTTTCTTTATGACTTCTGGGATTCGCCTTTCAAGACTGTTGTTGGATGCCTTCGAGTTGGTTCCGGCTCTTTGTGCCCTTACATACAACAGAACAAAACACCCGCTGGTCTTGTGACACCTTCACAGTTGTTGCTGTGCTGAGCCCACTGTTGCAGCCATGGTGTCAGTCCATCTCAGGGAGGGTCTTCCCCTCTTTCTGCGGACCCTCTACTTTGACAAGCATGGTGTCCTTCTCCAGGGACTGGGCCCTCCTGACACCAAGACCAAAGTACGAGAGATGAAGTTTCGCCATCCTTGCTGCAAAGCAGCACACCGGCTGTACTTCTTCCAGAACAGATTTGTTTGTTCTTCCGGCAGTCCATGCTATACTCAATATTCTCCACCAACACCACAATTCAGAAGTATCAATCCTTTTTTATTCATTGTCTAGCTTTCACATGCATATGAGGGGATTGAAAACACCATGGCTTTGGTCAGGTGCACCTTAGTCTTCAAAGTGACATCTTTGCTCTTTGACACTTGAAAGAGGTCTTCGGCAGCAGATTTTCCCAGGGCAATGCGACCTCTGACTTTTTGACTGTTGCTTTCATGGCCGTTGACTAACGGCCTAAGTAAAGTAAGTGGATCTAAGTAAAATGCACTCTTTGACAGCTTCAATCTTTTGTCAGTTTATCATGATGTTGCATACTGGTCTAGTTGTAAGGATGTTCACTTTCTTTATGTTGAGGTATAATCCATACTGAAGGTTGTAGTCTTTGATTTTCATCAGTAAGTGCTTCAAGTTCTTTTCACTTTCAGCAAGCAATGTTGTATCATCTGTATATCTCAGGTTGTTAATGAGTCTTCCTCCAATCCTGATGCTGCATTGTTCTTCATTAGTCCAAATTCTTGGATTATTTGCTCAGCATACAGATTGAATAAGTGTGGTGAAATGATACAACCTTCATTCTAAACCATGCAGTATCCCCTTGTTCTGTTCAGATAACTGCCTCTTGGTCTATGTATAGGTTCCTCATGAACACAAGTAATCTTTATTTTTTTTAATAGTATTAATTGTATTTTAAGTTAAACTTCACACAGAGAAGTAGGTTCTCCTTTAAAAATTTTTATAAAAACCATTCTGTGACATTGGTTACAATTTTCATGATGTGTCAGCATTCTCATGATCTCCATTCTGTTTGTTCTGTTTCTGTTGGTCCAGCTTCCCATCCCCTCCTTGTCTTCTCATCTTTGCTTTCGGAGAAACGCTGGCCATTTGGTCTCATATAGTTAACTGTTTAAGGGAGCCCATTACTCACAGTGTTAATGTTTATCCCATAAGCCAATCTATTATTTGAATCTATCATTTCAAAAGTGACCTGTAGGTACAGCTTCAATTCCATGTTCAAAGGGCATCTTAGTGATAGTCTCAGGGGTTCCTCTGGTCTCTATTGGTCCAGTAGGTCTGGCTTGTTTTAAGAATTTGAACTTTCTTCTACATTTTTCTCCCATTCTACCAGGACCTTCGATTGCGTCCCTGGACAGAACGGTCGATAGTATTAGCTGGGTACCTTCTGGTTTCAGGTCAGAAGAGGCTGTAGTCCCAGTGGGCAACTAGTCTGTTAATTTCTCCTTTCAACCTTCGGTTTCCTTCATTCTCTTTTGCTCCACACAAGTAGAGACCAGTAGTTGGATCTTAGATGACCACACACAAGCTGTTAAGACCCCAGACGCTACTCACCAAACTAGGATGCAGAATGTTATCTTTGTAAACTGTGTTATGGTAGCTGACTAACTTGTCTTCTGAGACTGTAGGCCAGGCTGTAATCTTTATGGGAGCAGAGGGCTAGGTCTTACTGCCTTGGAGAAAGATTAGAAGTAGCTCATAAAAATGCTTGGAGAAGGCCTTTATATCTGTTTTCCAAATGCAGTGCCCATCCAGGGCCAGCCTCCCACCCTTGCCTGTGAGGTCACAGGTGTCCATGTTCCCCTAAGCCCAGGGCTAATAGGCTGACCGCATACCTCATGGTTCTCATGGCCAAGCAGATCTGAAAGAACTTTCAGCACCAGGCCAGCCACCTGGGCGCACGTGTTCTTCCCTGCAGGAAAAACAACAACAAACAGAGCAACCACAGTGTGACATTTCTCAACTTGGAAGCACAGTTTCAAACTAGGCAAGTGTTACAGTGATTGCCAACATCATCATCATCATCACCCCTGCAAATAAGGATAATGAAGAAAAACTGATTATCATCTGATAAATGTACTAAAAGCTGTGATTTTATGCAAATGCTACTCTTTTTAAAACAAAAGATTGACATGGATCATTTACTCCATCAACACTCGAAGACAGGCGGTTCAGTTACAGAGTGCCAGGGGGTGGTGGTGAAGTGATGAGCTGGGAAGAAACTCCTCCCAGATACCCGGAGCTACTCATGCAGGTAACCTTCGTCTGTGAACACAGTGCACGCTCTGAGGTCAGCCACAGCCAAGCCATGGCGTCTCTCCAAAGAAGCTTCTTTGCTCTCAATTAACAGTTAATGTCCTGTAAATGGGATGGTCCTGGAGAAGGGTGAAAGTAACTACCTGTACTGATGAAGCATTTAATGACTTGTGAACTCATCTCCGGGGGCAAGACGGGGAGACTGCTGTGACAAGGAGCAGTGAGCATGATTCAAGATCCTTGCTTCTGCCACCAACTCAATACTGCCTATCTTTAGATAAAAGGGATCATAATTCTTAACTTCCTACCTTTGAACAATGCAACGAAGAGGAAGAACAACGTAAACTAACTTGACTTCCTCTCAATGCAGACATGACACACACATAAAATATGATTTCCGAGGCCAGGTGGGATTCTGGCTTCAGTGATGCGACGGCTTTATAACCCATCGCCTTCTAGGCAATTCTGGCAGACCCGACAGTGCACAGCGGAAATGGCCTACAGGGTTTCCAAGGCTGTCATCTTTACAGAAGCAGCCTGTATGTAGCCTCTTCCTCCGGCAGAGAAGCCAGTGGGTCAGACTACAGACCTTTCAGTCAGCAGCCCAGCGTTCAACCACTATGCCCTTAGGGGTCCTTAACAGCTTTATACCTGGTTGGGAGTACTTTTCCGTGAATAAGCTCCCTCTCTGCCTGCTTTCCGTCCTCTATGCAGGAGCTCAAAAGCAAACCACCTCAGGCTCTTTGGTCCAGATCCCAGGGCCACTATCCCCTCCCTGCCCCTCCCTGTGCCAGGACCGGACAGGCGGCCAGGAGACCTGAGCTCCGGAGGCAGAGGTTCATGAGCAGAGCCACTGAGTACTCCAGCGTGTAGTCAGACAGGCAGTCGGGGTCCTTGAGAATGTCGATCAGCCAGAAGACGAGGCCGTCGCGGATCATCGCCGTCTGCAGCGGGCGCCTAGGACAAGACCGCCTGTCAGTAAGTGCACGCTGCATGTGAAGGAGCTTCTCCTGTACGTACAAGTGTGAGCGCACGTCAGAAGAGCCAGCTGTACGGAAGACACACACCCGAGGGCTGTCTCACCGTTAGAGCCACGCAACCAAGAAGACAGTATTTCCTTTACCTTCCAGGGGCTTCGCTAAGGGTTTACAGGAAGACAGGGTCGTAAGAGGCCTGCTACTTGGAAAGCTTCCTTTTCTGTACTTAAAATTAGTAGGGCTTACTTCAAATGTTCATGAATACTACTGATGGGTTTTGGTCTCGTTAGCCTAGCAGACAGGGCCATAGAAATAATTCGTCAACAAGCAAACCTGCAGCTAAACTCTAGCCTGTACATTCCAACCTTGGCACTCCAGCCTGCTTAAAAAGCAAAAGCAAAAGGAAACCTAGCCCCATACCACCTGGATTCAGATCTATAGAGTCAGGGAAGTTTAAGGGGCTGGGTAGTACAACTGATGAGTACTTTTCTACCCAAAATCAGGGGTACAATTTTAGGAAATCCAATCCTTCATCAAAATGTGGAATGGGGAACACCACTGTGTCAGGCCTGAGAACGGGTAAGCCTCCACATGGCATCACCATCAGAACCCATCCGATTTCTCTGAAAATCAAAACCCCACAGAGAAGCCAGCCCTGAGCTCTCCGGCTCAGCAGGGCATGATGGCAGGTCACCACACAGGACAGTATGAGGAAGCCAACCTCTGTCCATGCTGTTCCTAAACATTGCAGCAGCCCGACCGGGCAACACAGTGGATGGTGAAGACTGCCCTTCTGCAGGAAGCCTTGCTAGTTTCTACACTCATTGTACAAAAAAAAGAAAAAAAACCTCAGACCCACTGCCACTGAGTTGATTCCGATTCACAGCAACCCTGTAGGACAGAGCAGAACTGCCCCATATGGTTTCCAAAGCTGTACATCTTTACAGAAGCAGACTGCCCCATCTTTCTCCTGCAGAGTTGCTGGTGGATTAGAATCACCCATCTTTTGGTTAGCAGCTGAGTGCTTTAACCACTGCACCAACAGGGCTCCTGCTTGTTGTACAAACCCTCAAAAACTATGAACACATGAAGCACGTTTCAGAACAAAGCAGCTTAAATTACTGTCTGGAGGAAAAGGATAACTCAACAGTGCATATCTGTGTCACCAAGAAGAGGTATTTCTTCACCTTATCTTATCTGTCCCTTAACTACAGTTATTGAATTTCTAAAACATTTCCAGAAACAATCAACATCTACTTAAGTTATCATTATAAACAAAAAGATGTGAAGGGCTCTGCTGGTTATGTTTGTTGTCAACATGGCTGGGCCTGGCTGAGTGGCTGGGCAGCTGGTGGTAGTTACTCCCCATGATGAGACTAGCAATCAACTCCGTGGTGGGATCTACCACAAGCAGCTTAGTAGCTGCTTTGGGTATGTGGTCTGCTTCCCGTATGTAAGCAGCAGCTTTGGGAATGGTCTCTAGTTTATGGCACGCTTGGACCCTGCATGTAGCCATGTCATTGTTCAGCAGCCTGCCATGCTCTGCCAACCTGGGGACTTACACAATGGACTTGAATGAATGGCCTGCCATGTGGATTGGTAACATCAAGACTGTGCCTTTTTACTTGTCAACCTTGGGGCTTCTCAGCCTCAGCAGTCAGCAGCTGTCTGAGTGAAGAAAAGCCTCTAGCTTCAGTGGGCTGGGAGCTTGAGGCAGAGCTGAAACCCAAGGCTGAGGGGCTTTCTTCATGAAGCCCTAGAGCCTGGCACTTTGAACTAAGACTTAAAGCCTCCAAATTGTAAGAATAAACTCCTGTTTATTAAGGCCATCCCATTTGTGGTATATATTCCCGTCAGAGTGGCCCTAGGTAACCAGAACAGGCTCCATCATTGGAGGAAGGAATAACCGGAGATTACTTACAGTTTTTTCAATTCATATGTTTAGAACAAAGAGCCTTTCATCAGCAGGGACCTGGCAAACAGGAGGTAGTAAAGGTTTATCATCCCCTTCCCAGAAACTGGCTTGGTTCTCCCACTAAACATACACTGACCATGACTGTTTCATTGTGGGCTTCAGTTTATCAGTGAGAATCAGACATTGGTGGGAAGGAAGTATGTTTAGAAGATGGAAAAAGCTGAGGACTCGAACTATTAGAATTTTCAATAAACTCAAAGGAAAGTGAGGTGGTCAGGAGGGAGTACTCAGCAATTCCACTCCAAGAGACATGCCCAGGAGAAGGTGAAAATGTCCACTCAAAGACATGTATGCCAACGCTCATAGCAGCATTATTCACAACAGCCAAATAGTGGAAACAACCTCAATGTCCACTAACTCATGAATGGATAAGTAAAATGGGGTATATTTACATCATGGACTACAATTTGGCAAAAAACAAAGTACTGATCCATGCTACAACGTAGATGAACATTGGAAACACTATGCTAAGTGACAGAAGCCAGTTATAAGGCACACACACAATATTAATCCATTGACAGGAGACACCCAGCACAGGGAAACTGACAGACAGAAAGCAGATGAGCATGGCTGCCTAGGGCTGGTGGGCAGGGGAGTAACTGACTGGGTACAAGGCTTCTACCTAGGGTGACCGAAATGTCCTAGAAGCAGACTGTAGTGATGGCTGCACAACTCTGCAAGCATATTAAACATCACGGAGTTGTACCGAAAGCAGGTGATTTTTATGGTCTAATACCACTCCAAAGCTGTTAATAATTAAAAATAATTAACAGAAAGAGTGCTGGAAGGACACTAGATATGGCTCAAGGAGTATAGGATTTTAACATTTCTGAAGTGGAACGGCAGTCCCAAGACTGAGAGCACAGAAGAGGAAGCAGGCAGCGCTCACACTAACCATCACGAACAACTTCCTGCCTCTACCATGAGGATTCATTTCTGTGCACACCTCCCACAACAGACTGTGAGCCCTTGAAGGCGGAGGTCCTATCTCTAAACCTCCGAATGCCTGAGAGTGATCTAACTGGGCCTCCACGAGATGATGGTCAACAGAACATGACGAGGTTTGTGAAACGCCCTCCATCTGCAGTAACCTTGAGCAAGGCAGCTTTCAAGTTCTGCCTTGGAAGGTCACCCAACCTCTCCTGAGTGTCAGCTGAAAACCAACACCTGCCTTTGGATGGCTGTGGGGATTAGAAGGAGTCCTGATGTTACAGTGGTCAAGCCCTTGGCTGCTAATCGAAAGGTGGGCAGCTTGAGCCCACCAGCTGCTCTATGGAAGAAAGATGCAGTGACGACCTGCCTCGGCAAAGATTCACAGCCTTGGAAACCCTACTCTGCTCTACTCAGTTCTGCTTTGTCCTATGGGTTGTTGAGTGGGGACCGACTTGGCAATGGGTTTTTTGTTTTGGTTTAAATAGTGGCTTAAGACAAACCAAGTTTGTCACTGCACGGCCCAGTCACCTGAGGCTGAACTTCTGCAAGGCCCCGAGGACATTCTCCCGGGTGATGACATCCTTGTTTTCCTCCTTCAGCCTTTCCTCCAGCATCCGCAGCACCTTTGTGTCCTGGGTGAGGTAGAGGCGACCTGGGAATATAACCAGAGGTGAGACAGCAGTCAAGGCAGGTGCAAGAGGGGAAGAGTTTATTAGGTTCAGGCTCCAAAACACACTTCCTGTGAAGACTGTCTGCATATGACACATACAGAGTTTGGGTAATTTTAATAAAAAAGCTATTAAAACATATTTCTTTTACAAAGTTGGTGTTAGTTAATCAACTATCTAATGGAGAGAAAACCACTCTGCTGAGCAATCTAAATGTAATTCACTGCCATGGTTTTGTGGAAAGCACTGTCTTTATTCACTTGAGATCTTGACCTCAATGATCGGATCTAAGGGGGAAAGGGGAGAGGCAGAAATCTGTGTGGTGAGCCCCTCCACTTTCACAGGGTAGCAGCCACCCCTGCCCCTCTAGACATGCCCATGGCCTGGACAAAAGGTTAAGAACCACACCTGGGACCCTATAACTGGCCATGGATTGTCACTAGTCTATTGTGGTCCTCTACATTGATACAGAAGACGTTCATTTCAGTATGATAGGAATGGGCCCTAGCACATAACTTGGTTTATAACAAATGCTTGATAAATGGATGGAAGAAGCAACAGATGAATGAATGAATGAACACACCTGTGGAGTATCATATTCATAATCTGAAAACTCCCTTTATTTATATCAAAAAGCACTCAAACAAAGTAGAATTTATGGGAGATAATGACACTTAGTAAAATCACTTTGATTTACTTATAGTGGCATTTTCTCTTTGGAGGTTTCAAATCCTCCTTGATGTAAGAGGTTACTGTCCTTTGAAGAAAATGGTGCAGTGCTTACTAGAATCAGCCTGAATTGTTTCCCTAAGCTTATTTTGGCTTAAGTAGAAAATGACAGGAAGTGTGTTAGCTCTCTCCCGCAGCAATCAATCAAAACAAAACCAGAAGCAGAAGTCTTTCAAACCCTTAAAATCATTCTAACATAAACTAAAGCATTATGGCAACAAATTTTCACAAAAGATCTCAGATGCATCAAAACTGTGTCAGATGCATGAGAAATTGAGGAAACAAGTATCATCTCTCAGGAACTTGAGTGAGAAGGTTGAGTTGCACAGGGAAGACCTTCACTGCATCACAAAGCTCGAGCCCTCCTCTAGAGAGAAAATGTGCTCTTACCTCCCGCGAGGGACGCGAAGGCGTTGATGAGCCGGGCCATGTACTGGCGCACTGCCTCACTCTGCGAGTGTACCAGCTGAAGCACGCTCCTCTGTAAGGAAGACACCAAGGGGGGACGGTGAGAGCAGTGTCAGGGACACAGAACACAGGCCTCCCCGACACGTCTGGGCATGCCACCTGTGTGAAAGCATGGAGTCAGGTTAAACAGGCAAGAGCAAACATCTCATCCGGATGTCTTGATTGTCCACCAGTACTTGATGACCTTGGACAAAAAGGAATTGTTCAGCCTTCCTAGTTAAATGAGTTAATCACGCAAAGCCCTGAACATGGTGGCTAGAACAAAGGATGCACTCTGCGTTGGTTACTGCTGCTCCCCCTGCGGTCCCAGGTTAGGACGTCAGATCTAATGCTGCATCCAAAGTGGCTCCCTCCCAAAGCACAGTCAAAAGCACAGTCCATGGATTTTGAAAAGAAACAAATTCTCAAGGGCAGAGAGAACAGCACCAGGAGGCAACCCAATCCTGGAAGCTGGAAAGCAGGACGGTGACAGATTAGCCAGCATAAGAATGCCAAATACCCAGACAGCCAATCTAGAAATGACCCAATTCACATTACATAGTCCTCAAAATCAGGAAGATTGGGCAATCTACTTCCATAGAGGAAAAGGCTCAAGAACCCCAGAAAAGGGACTGAGAATGAATGACAGCTATTTAAGAAATGGTTCCAACTCCATGCTGCTCAACAACCATCTCCCAGCACAGGGCAGGGGGTTCTCTTGAAGGGTAACACACAGGGTCTCTGGACTGAGGGGACCCCAAGCATGGCTGAGAAGGGGTTCTCTGCCAAAATGAGGGGTAGTGTCTATATGCAGAATGACTGCTGCACAGGGAGCCAACCTCAGCCCTTTCCCTCTTCTTAACTCCTAGAACACTGGCATCCACATCCCTACTCTTTAGGTAGGAGATCATAACTCTTCTCTGAGAAAATGGTCAGCCTGACAGAAAAGAGTAAGACATTCTGGTATCGGACATTGTCAACCTCAATGGAGTGCTACATCTACAGGACCCAATCTCACACTCAGAGCTTTCAGTAGGCTCCTTAGTCCACTACCCTAAACCCTTAGGAGACAGTCAAGGACCACCAGGCAGCTGAGGAAAGTTTCTAACAAACAAAGAAGGAAAGAAGAGCAACTCTGAGGAAGTGAGATTGTGTAGGAAGAAAGCTAAAATCTGTTGTGTGGTAGTAGCTTGTGTGTTGCTGTGAGGCTGGAGGCTATGCTACCAGTATTTCCTATGTGAGCAGGATCACACATGGTGGACAGGTTTCAGTGGAGCTTCCAGACTAAGACAGACTAGGAGGAAAAACAGGGCCATCCACTTCTGAGAAAACTGGCCACTGAAAACGTTATGAATAGCAGTGAAATACTGTCTGATATATTACTGGAAAACTTTATGAACAGCCATGAAACACTGATACAGTGCTGGAAGATAAGACCTTCAGGTCGGAAGGCACTCAAAATATGATGGAGAGGAGCTGCTTTCTCCAAGTAGAGTAGACCTTAATGATGTGGATGGAGTAAAGCTTTTGGAACCTTCATTTGCTGGTGGGGCATGACTCAGAACAAGAAGAAATAGCCGCAAACATGCATTAATAATCGCAATGTGAAATGTATGAAATATGAATCTAGGAAAATTAGAAGTTGTCAAAAATGAAATAGAATGTATATCCTTGGCATTAGTGAGCTGAAATGGACTGGTTTTGGCCATTTTGAATCAGGCAACCATATGATCTATTATGCCTGTTGCTGTTATTTGCCATCAAGTTGGACTCGACTCATAGCGACTCCTCCTTGGGTTTCCAAGGCAGTATCACTATGGAAGTAGATTGCCCAACCTTCCTTCCGAGGAGTGGCTGGTGGGTTTGAACTGCCAGCCTTCTGGTTAGCAATCAAGTGCCTTAGGCACTATGCTATCAGAGCTCCTTAATCTACTGTGCCAGGAATGACAAATCGAAGAGGAATGGTGTCACATTCATCCTCAAAAGGAATGTTTCAAGATCTATCCTTAAGTACAACGCTGTTAGTGATAGGATAGTATTCATACTCCTATAAGGACCCCTCCTCAGGTTTCTGAGGCATTATCAGTACGGAAGTAGATTGCTCAACATTCCTTCTGAGGAGTGGCTGGTGGGTTTGACCACCAGCCTTCTGGTTAGTAGTCAAGTGCCTTAGGCACTACTCCACCAGAGCTCCCATTAATACTACTATTATTCAAATTTGGCTCCAACTACCATAGCCAAAGATGAGGAAATTGAAGATTTTTACCAACTTCTGTAGTCTGAAATTGACCAAACATGCAATTAAGATGTGTTGATCATCACTGGTGACTGGAATGCAAAAGTTGGAAACAAAGAAGCAGCACCAGCAGTTGGAAAATATGGCCTTGATGATAGAAATGATGCTGGAGATCATGTGATAGAAATTTTAAGACCAATGACTGATTTGCTGCAAACACCTTTTTACAACAACATAAATGGTAGCAAAACACCTGGACTTCACCAAATGGAATACAGAGGGACCAGATTGACTACATCTGTGGAAAGAGGTGATAGAGAAGCTCAATATCTTCAGTCAAAACAAGGCCAGGAGCTGACTTTGAAACAGACCACCAATTATTTCTATGCAAGTTCAACTTGAAGCTGAAGAAAATTAAAACAAATCCATGAGAGCCAAAATACAACCTTGATTATATAACCCACCTGAATGTACGGACTATCAAAGAAAAGATTTGACACATTGAACACCAATGACCAAAGACCAGATGAGTTGTGGGATGACATCAAGAACATCATACATGAAGAAAGCAAAAGGCCATTAAAAAGACAGAAAAGAAAGAAAAGACCAAAATGGATATCAGAAGAGACTATGAAACTTGCTCTTGAATGGAGAGTAGCTAAGGTGAATAGAAGAAATGACTTAATAAATGAGCTGAACAGAATATTTCAAAGGGCAACTTGTGAAGACAAAGTAAAGTATTATAATGAAATGTGCTAAGACCTGGGTTAGAAAACCAAAAGGGAAGAATACACCCAGCATTGCTCAAGCTGAAAGAGCTTAAGGAAAAAGTCAAGCCTAGAGTTGCAAAATTGAAGGATTCTAAGGGTAAAACACTGAATATAGAAATCATTAAAAGAAGATGGAAGGAATACAGAGTCACTGTACAAAAAAGAATTGGTCAATGTTCAACTATTTCAGGAGGTAGTATATAATCAAAAACCAATGGTATTGAAGGAAAGAGTCCTTCAGGGATGGTGGGGGTCACAGAGAAGGGAGAGGAGGAGAATGGGTTAGGATTGGGGATGGTAATTGGAGAGTGAAACCAAATGTACACAAACTATTAAATATAAAATAAATTTTGCTCTGTAAATTTGCACCCAAAGCACAATAAAAAAATTAAATAAATAAAAATAATTGAGTTTTGGGGAAAAAAGAAGAACTAATGGTATTGAAGGAAGAAGTCTAAGCTGCACTGAAGGAATTGGTGAAAAACAAGGCTCCACGAATTGACAGATGTTTCAACAAACAGATGTAGCACTGGAGGTGCTTACTCACGGGCAAGAAATTTAGAAGACAGCTACCTAACCAACTGACTGGAAGAGATCCATATGTGTGCCCATTATAAAGAAAGATGATGCAACTGAAAGTAGAAACTATCAAACAACATCATTAATGTCACATGCAAGTAAAATTTTGGTGATGATAATTCAAAAATTGTTGTAGTAGTATACTGACAGGGAACTTCCAGAAATTCAAGTTGGATTTAGAAGAGGATATGGAATGAGGGATATCATTGCTGATGTCAGATGGATCTTGGCTGAAAGCAAAGAATAACAGAAAGATGTTTACTTGTGTTTTATTGACTATGCAAAGGCATTTGACTGTATGGATCATAACAAATTATAGATAACATCGAGAAGAATGGGACTTCTGGTAAGATGGCATAATAGGCAGACAAACTACACAGATGCCCTTCAACAAAAAAAAAGAGAAAACAAATTGACACAGACACAGAAGATAATCCTTGAACCCTGAGCTTTGAAAGGAAGGATACAGAAGTGGATTAAACACCAACTGGTGGAAGCACCTGAATGAAAACTGAATAAGGAGACAAATGGAGCTGCAGACTCCATCTGTCAGCTATCCTGACAACATGGACAGTGTGAATATTTCCAAGTGGTGTTAGGACCTGAAAATTAACCTGAAAATTGGCCCTGCTTGCCAAGTGCTGCATGGACAACTGCACTGATGGCTGATGACAAAAAAAGAAAACCAAAGATTGATGGATAATAGCAAAGAAGGAGACAAACTGAGCTGTGGACTTTGTCTGGAGGGTGCAGACATTTTGAATGTTTACAAGTGGTGTGGCCATTTTGGATACTTAAAGCAACAGTGTTCTCATTCAGATTCTAGGGACCTAAGAATAGGCTCCACTTGCTGAGGACAGCATG
>NW_006921593.1:28111573-28126173 GCF_000298275.1 Orycteropus afer afer
AAAATATAAACCTTCCCATTGAAATGAAAGAGGGCAAGCATAAATATTTAGCAAATACTAAAACAATAGCAACAAAGGATAACATGATTCATAAACAAAATGAGCTCAGCACAGAAAATTATATGGAACAAAGAAACCAGGAACACCACAAAAAAACATGTAACAAAATGACAGCAACAAATTCATACTTGTCAATAATTATACTGAGTGTAAATGGATTAAATGTACCACTGAAGAGATGGAGAGTTGCAGACTGGATAAGAAAACATAACCAATCAATATACTGTCTACAAGAGACACACCTTAGAGACAAAGACAAAAATAGACTAAAAATCAAAGGATGGGAAAAGATACATCAAGCAAATGGCAACCAAAAAAGAGTAGGAGTGGCAATTTCAATTTCTGATAAAATTGACTTTCAGACAAAAACCACCATAAGAGACAAGGAAGGACATTATATAATGATTAAAGGATCAATTGAACAAGAGGATATAACCATAATAAATATCTATGCACCCAAGGAAAGAGTCCCAAAATACATAAATCAGACTTTAACAGAATTGAAAAGTCAGATGACTCCACAGTCACAGTAGGAGACTTTAGTATACCACTTTCAATGAAAGATAGAACAACTAGAAAGAAACTCAACAAAGATGCAGAAAAACTAAACAATACAATCTACTAACTTGACCTTACAGACATCTACAGAGCACTTCACCCAATGACAGCACAATATACATCCTTTTCCAGCAAACATGGAACATTTTCCAGGATAGACCATATGTTAGACCACAAAGCAAGCCTTATAAATTTCAAAATATTGAAAAAAAAAAAATTGAGAAGAATGGGAGTTCCAGAACACTTAATTGTTCTCATGAGAAACCTGTACATAGACCAAGTGGACCAATAAGTAACATCATGATAAATGGAGAAAAGACTGAGGTTGTCAGGGATTTCATTTTACTTAGATCCACGATCAACATCCACTGAAACAGCAGTCAGGAAATCAGACATCATATTGCACTGGGCAAATCTGCTGCAAAAAACCTCTTTAAAGTGGTAAGAAGCAAAGATGTTACTTTGAAGACTAAAGTGTGCCTAATCGAAGCCATGGTATTTTCAATGACCTCATACGCATGTGAAAGCTGGACAACAAATAAAGAAGATTGACGAACTGATGTCTTTGAATTGTGGTATTCGTGAAGAATACTGAAAATACCTTGGACTGCAGGAGATCACACAAATCTGTCCTGGAAGCAGTGTAGCAGGAGTGCTCCTTGGAAATGAGTATGACCGCACTTTACCTCACCTACTTTGGTCATGTCAGAAGGAACCATTCCCTAGATAAGGAGATCATGCTTGGCAAATTAGAGGGTCAGTAACAAAGGGAAAGGCCCTCAACAAGACAGAGTGACAAAGTGGCTGCCACAATGGGATCGAGCACCGTGAGGACTGTCAGGACGGCGTAGGACGGGGCAGTGTTTGGTTCTGTCCTATGTAGGCTTGCTGTGAGTCGGAGCCAATCTGACAGCACCTAACAACAACAACAACAACAAAATCTCTCACTACTATCCTCAGAGATAAAACAGACTATACTGTATTGATAAGGAGCTCTGGTGGCATAGTGCCTAAGGCATCTGACTGCTAACCAGAAGGTTGGCAGTTTAAACCCACCAGCCACGCCATGGAAGGAAGATTGGGCAATCTACTTCCATAAAGATTTACCACCTCAGAAACCCAAAGCGGGTCCCTCTGAGTCGGAATTGACTCAACGGCAGTGAGTTTGGTTTGGGTTTTATATTGTATCAATAAAACAGAAAGTTATGAAAAAGGATGTGAAAAGCTCAACAGAAAGTTTGAGAAATAAAGATGAGGAACTCTCTCAGAAAGTGGAACAAAAAGAAAAAGATGAAAACTCGAGAGAAAAGATAAGAAAATTAAAGAACAAGTTCAGGAGGTCCAATGTTGAGAAGGAGAGAGCAAAGGCAACAGGAGAAACAGAGGGAGTCAGTGACAAGTAACTCCAGAAAGGTTCCTGGGGCTCAAGCTGCCAGGTCGCAAGGGCCCACAAAGTGCTCACGACAGTGGATCAAACATGCCTTGAGCTGCATATCACTGGGACATTTCCTAATGCTGGCAAGAAAGAGAACATTCAATGTGCTTTTAGAGAGAAAAAAAGCAGGTCATGTATGAAGGATCAGGAATCAGAATGGCTTTGGCCTCCTCAATGCCAACACTAGATGCTACAAGGCAATAGAGCAGTGTCCTCAAAATTCTGAAGGGAAATCATTCAAAATCCAGGATTCTATACAAAAGATAACGACAACTTCAGACACACAGTCTCCAAATATCTGGTGATGCATCCTTTCTCTAGAAGCCATCAGCTGAAAGATGCACTCCAGCGGAATGAGACCAAACAAGAAAGAAGATGACATGGGATACTGGAACCAGGAGAACAATGCAGGAAAGAGGTAAAAACAGTCTGCTGAAAGACGTGAAGAGGCCCGCAGTCCACACTGACTGAAAGACCTGCTAAGAGCAACGTGTTGAGGACTGCAGTCCTCAAGACGCCTGCTGCCGTTACACCATCTGTTTTGGTAGGATTTTTATTGAAGTACAGTATCCCTATAGGCACAGCACAAATGAGGAGCATAAAGCTCAGTGACTTTCTGGAAAGCGGACCTGTGGGTAGCCTGCTCCCAGGTCAAGAGGAGAACCTTCCAGTGCCTCCTTCCAGTCTCTGCGTCACCAAGGGAAACATCTTTCTGACTTCTAACAGCACGGGTTAGTTTTGTCTGTTGCAGAATTTTTATGCAGATAAAACCACACAGTACGTATCCTTTCATGCCTCTTTTCATCCAATGTTGTTTGTGAGATTCACCCACGTTGTACGTTGTGTGCGCCTTCTCACTGCTCTATGTATCTCATTTTACGAATATATCACTAGTGACGTATTTTACTGTTGATGAACATTTGGCCGTGTCCAGTGTTTTGGGTTTTATAAGTAGTGCTGTTGTGAACATTCTTGTACATCTCTGACTGAACAGATGGACCTAACTGGTTTTGTTGGGACACAAAGTGTGCCTAAGTTCATTGTCAGTGAATACTGCCAGTGTTCCAAAGTAGTGCAGCATGCACCACACTTTTTAACAGAGAACAAATGCCAACGTGAGGAGAGCCCAGATACATACTTGTAGTTGAATACCCTTGACCATGTGCTGATGAAGTCCCAGCTCCTCCACCTATACCCCGCGGGGTGGATCAGCTGTGGGCAGGGTTTTTCAAGTAGACCCACCAACCCAACCCAACCAGTGGTAGCTAAGGTTATGTGTCAACTTGGCTGGGCCTGGTTGAGTGGCTGGGCAGCTGATTATAGTGATTCCCCATGATGAGACTGGTAATTAACTCCATGACGGAATCTACTGGAACAGCTAAGTAGCTGTTTTAGGGATATGGTCTGCTTCCAGTACATAAGAAGCAACTTTGAGGAAGGTCTCTAGGTTTTTTTTTTTTTTTGATCCTGCATGTAGCCGAGTTGTTATTCAGCAGCCTTCACATTGTCTGCCGATCTTGGACTTTTAATGGACTTGAATCAATGGCCTGCTGTGTGGTTTGGTAACATTGGGACTGCATTTCTATTTGTTGATCTTGGACTTGTCAGCCTCGGCAGGCAACAGCTGCCTAAGTGAAGAAAGCCTTTAACTCCAGGGGGCTAGGAGCAAGAAGCAGAGCTGAACCCTAAGGTTGAGGGGCTTTCACCCAGCCCCTAGAGCCTGGCACTTTGAGCTCGGACTTCTAGCCTCCAAAGCTATAAGAGAATACACTCCTATTTGTTAAAGCCACCCTTTGCAGTGTTTTTGGTTAGAGCAACACAAGATAACCAAAACCCAGCTCAACCCATTGCCACTGAATAGATTCTGACTCACAGTGACCCCACAGGACAGAGCAGAACCACCCCAAAGGATGTCCAAGGCCGTAAATTGTTATGGAAGCAGATTGCCTCATCTTTCTCAGCAGAGCAGCTGGTTGGTTCAAACTGCCAGCTTTTCAGTTAGCAACTGAGTGCTTTAACCACCGTACCACCAGGGCTCCTTGCATTACAAATAGCACATAGCACGTAATGGACAATCCCTTTCTTAGAGGACATATTGTTTTATTTATGTATACACACACATATAAACAAGAAACAAAGAAACACAGCCAATTAAACTATACTCATGGCATTGACTGTAAGAGGTACCTTGATTTCAGACAGGCTAAAATGAAGGGAAAAGTACAACTTAGACTCAAGGAAACAGGACAGCACAGCATCACTAACTGCATTTGCTCTTTAAGAGTTTCTAAGTCACAATCTGTTATTCAGCTGCTTTATACCTGATTTTAATATCATTAGAAATAAAAACGGAAAAAGTAAAAGCTCAAGAAAATGAGACTATCTTTCAAGTGTACTGCAATTCCCTTCCACATGAGCAATAAGTCCATGCTCAAAGAATCGAGCAGCAATTCAAAACTCCAATTGCATCCCCTGGACACATGCAGGATGTCTTCCCAGGGTGCCGTGCTGTCTGAGCACTAAGGGGTACTGATACGCCACTCAGCGTGGACTGCGCAGCTAACAGTGGGGGTAAAGGATACAGAGGGCTCTGGATAAAAATTCAGCTGCATCAAGGAAATTCAGTATCTTCTATGTGGCAAGTTCAAGGTCTTGACCCCGCTGTCCAGTGAAGACTGGTGCAGAAAACAGGTAAAAAGGGGGGTGAGGAGGGAGGAGAAAAGAACTAACATGTACTGGCCACTATGTGCTGGGCACTGGGTCAAGTACGTCCACCCATTACTCCTGTACTCATCCAACAGCCTCAAGGTAGGTAACTGAGTCTTTTCACAGGTAGGCCTGAGAGGGCGGAACTTGCTTAAGATGACCTGCCTAGTAAAGGGTAGAGATTTGAAACCAGGTTTCTCTCACTTCAAAGTCAGTACCTTTCCCACTACACATTAGGCCCAGGTGGTTTAAAGCCATCCCGATAGTCTAGTCCTCAACATAATGACAGGTTCTGTTCCCACAACTCCTAACTTGGTTCTGATGTAAGTCAAATACCTCATATTTATTTTTTATTATCAGTATGCTTTAAATCCAGACTTTATTTCTCTTTTAGGGTTGGAAACATTACATATAAACTTACAGATACTCATGCGACATCTAGGTCAGTTGGCAAACAACAGCTCATATAGATAATGTTCTCTACCCCAGTCCAGGAAGCAGCCATCTGGGATCTTAAAAGCTTGCAAGCAGCCATCTAAGAAGCAACTATTGGTCTTTCTCTGCCTACAGCATTTGAGAACAAAGGAAAACAAAAACCCAAGGAAGCAATTAGTCCGAAGGACTAATAGCCCATATGAGACACGGCCTTCTCTAACTTGAGACCAGAAGAACTAGATGGTACCCGGCCACAACAACCAGCTGCTCTGGTGAGATCACAGTAGAAGGTCCTGGTTAGAATTGGTTAAAAAAAAAAAAAAAAGTACAATGAAATTCAAAGCCAGAAAAAAGGCAACTCTTAGTGGTCAGAAGGAGACTAGAACTCCCGAGACTAGTACCCTGAGAAAACTTTCTAACTTGAGGCCACCTTCCAGCCCAATAACAGATGGGACTGTCAGATAAACAATGTGAAGAATGTGGTCCCCAGAGCAATCAACTACACACGACCACAGGGCGACACTGACCCCAAACCAAAGATGAGAAGACAAGACGCGACAGGTAGAGGATGAATGGAGAGGGGAGCCCAGGGAGGAAACAGGGAGGGTTTGCTCTAGGAGTGTCAAGGCTGACAGAGGCCACTGTGGTGGAGGGTGCTGGGAAATTAAAGGCCCGTCCCCCTCTGCTAAGATCACTGCCTGGAAGTGAAGCCGGGTGGGGCTCTGGTCCGTCTCACACCAACCTGGTTGTTGCTGTGACAGCCCAGGAGGTCATTGCTGATGTAGGCTTGCAGCACGGTCTCCCTCTGCTCTCCAGGGTGGGATGTGGTCAAGCGCTGGAGTGGAGAGAAACAAGAGACCTAAGTCTTAACATGGAGGAAAAAACTGATAGAGCAATCAGATACCAAACCAAACTCACTGCCATTGGGTCGATTCTGACTCATAGCAACCCCCACTGGGTTTCCAAGCCAGTAAATCTTTACAGAAGTTGACTGCCCAGTCTTCCTTCTGCAGAGTGGCTGGTGGGTTTGAACCACCAACCTTCTGGTTAGCATCCAAACGCCTTAGGCACTGCGCCCCCGAGCGCCTTTGAACAATGAGATGGCAGAGCCCTAACTACATAACAAACAAGTAAGTCATTCAGCTGAGGGCTAGTTCATCAGCCACCCAGTCAACAAGCAATGACCATGATGGACCCTCTCAGTGATGTAGGGGATGCTGAAGTCAACTACACACGTGAAATCCCCAGAGCTGTGATGTGGGGAAAGGGCCAAATCACATCTGGGGGCTGCTGCCTCTCTGTTGAGGCCACAGAGGACACGGTGGGGTGCTGGACTGGTGTGTGTGGGGGGACTGCTGGGGCAAGGGCGTTGGAGGGCACGTGTAAGACTGTAAGAAACCTGTGTACTTGTCCTGGTTATTCTGTGAACATGTCATTCCCTCAGCAAAAGGATACCCCATTTCACTCAGAGACTCAGGAAGGCATGGCCTGACCGGAAGTGGGCACACTAAGAAGCCACTGAAGACGAGTGTAATAACCCATGCAGAGGTGGGCTGAGCTACAAGTCCCTCAGGCTGCCCCACAACAACCGACCGACCATTCCTCAAACACAACCCCGCAGACAGCAGCGGTGTAGGACCCTGCCTGCTGCTCCTGGACGCTTCCTCAGGACCCTTCCCCCAGACCTGTTCCAGGAGGCGATCAAACCACCCCAGTGAGAAGTGAAGAGGCCTTTGCCACACAGGGATGGGGAATCGCTCAGAACGGTTTTGAAGCCAAAATACCCAGAAATTCAGGGACCGATGAGGGGATTCAACACTCAGCACAAGCCAGAAGAGACGGATGAGTTAAAAAGCCAAACAGTGTTAGTTAGCTTAGGCCAGCAGTCCTCAAAGTACAGTCCAGGAAACACTGGGGGGGGGAACAGGGGAAGTGGTGGTCTAAAACCCTTTTGGGGTGTCCATGAAGTCAAAATTATTTTCCTAACAACACAAAGATGTGACTTGTCTTGTCCCCACTCAAGCTCTGAGAGGCTGTCTGAGCGGGACACTGCGGCGATCTGAACACAGGCAGATGTGGGAACCAAGCAGGCTTCCATTAAGCCAGATATTAAAGAAATCTGCAAAAACGTAAGGCAACGCCACTCCTCTACCGATTTTTGTGTGTGTGTGTGGTTTGGGAAAAATGATTTTTGTCACAAGAAATATTTATGTTAACATGTAATGGGTTTTTACTGTTAAATTTAAATGAATTAATAAATACATATTTCAATTTTTCTCAGTTTTCATTTTAACACGGTAAACACTGGTAGAAGAAATTCATCTAAACAAAAGCTCTTTGGGGTCTTCACCAAAAGCTTGAGGACGTGCAGCTTAAAGGGTTAAAGATGATGGATCTGAGGAGCTAAGGAGAAAATAACAATCCGTCCCAGCCTTTACTTCCTTGAAAGACTTGCTAGTAAGTTTTTGCCTTTGCTGAGTGTTGGTGTGGCTGCCCATTAACACCTGACCGTGGAGGTGTCTGCAGTGGGCAAAGCCCACCACTGTGGCAGGGGCTCGTCCACACGTTCTAACACGTGACTACCGCTGAGCTGCCATGCAGCGAATAAGCTGAAAAGACCCCCAACGATTTCCACCCAAATCACAAATAAAAATAAAATAAAATAAAAAAGACCCCCCACGACAGAGGCCGCCTCTTGGGGCGTTGAGAACACACACACAAGTTATTGAGTGAGGGCCCGGGCCAAGCTAATGCAGAGACGGCAAAAAGGAGCCAGGTCTGTCCTCAGAAACTGCTTCCCCGTTCTACTCGGAACACACAGGCAAAAGGAAGGAAGATTTCTACCAGATGGGTAAAAGCTCCAAGCAGGGCAGCCAGTCAAGAAAACTGCCAGAGACATCTGTCTTGTTTGCTTTTTTAACTTCAAGGGGAAGGTACCTACCCAGCGCAGAGCCTGCAACAAGAAGGCTTTCAGGCGGTCACTCCCCAAGACCAAATCCTTCTTCAGTTTCTCATAATCCAGGGAGGGCAGTAATGGGACATCCTTCAATTTCCTACTCAGCAAGGCGAGTTCAAAGAGAAAGAAGAGGGGCAGAATTAGACCTCGTGAGTGCTGCTAGACCGGTGTGCAAGGGCCTGAGCTGTCTTCTCGGAGCTCCTGACATTAACTCCGGGGTTCCACACAAAGCTCGGGTCTGGGCTCCCACCCCGGCAGCAACCAGCTCAGCTCTGGCCTTTCTGTTGTGTGTACTAGAGTTTTCTGCAACAGTTTTTTCTAAAACTAGGAGGCTCTGTCTAACCAGGTTTATTTATTTATTTTTTAAATGTTTATTGTGATTTGGCCGAAAGTTTACAGAGCAAATTCACTTTCCATATATAGCAGCTCACATACGCTTTGTCTCATGACATTGACTGCAATTTCCCACAACGCAACAGCTCCTCTCCCACTTCCTCCCCAGTTACCTCTTCCCTGTGTCCTTCCCTCCCACACACTCCTGCCCCCCCCCAGCTGTCTCCCTGTGCATACACAGCCCTTCTATTCTCCCATGATTGTTGTCTCCAAGGAGTATATCTACCTAATGTAAATGTTCAGCTCCTGTGCCTGTCTCTGTCCCACCAGGTTTAGAAACCGCTGGACTCACATCAAGTCCTCACTAGTCTAGTGCTATGTGAGCCCTGAGCTGAGCCCAAAGTCTGTGGGCATCTGCAGGCAACAAGCATTCTACCTGAAAGGGGGCAGGAGTGTATGGAGGGATGAACACTGGGAAGAGATAACTATGGGGAGGAAGTGGGAGGGGAGCTGTTACATTGTGGTAAACTGTGGTCAATGACATGAGACAAAGTATATGTGAACTGCTGTATGGAAAGTGAATTTGCTCTGTAAATCTTCACCCAAATCACAATTTAAAAAAAAAAAAAAAAAGCATTCTACCTGAAAACCTGAGGCTCATCCCTGTCAAGCCTGGTTCTGGATGGGGGCCAGGAAAGCACCGTGCAGAGTGGGTGGACGGCTCGACCCTCTAGCGAGGAGGTGTGGTCAGAAAGCAGCACAGAGACATGCCCATGAGAAGTGAGGCAGGCTGCAGGACAATCCACAGACCCTCTGGAGAAGGACTACAAGTCAAAGACCCCAGGTGAAGCCTGGTTTCCAGGAGCGGTCTCTGTTCAGAGATCTGCACAGCACGGTCAGACCCAACACTTGCCTTAGTTCTGGCAGAAAAAACAAGGACCAGCTCAGAGTCCTCACGCTGAATGAATAAAAAGGGACCAAGCACATGGAGACACTGATGGATGGAATGTCTGGTCCACCAGCAGCCTGCATCCATGTTGATGTCCTTGGTTTGACAGTGTACTGCAGTCATGTAACAGGTCGCCATTGGGAGAAGCCGGAGAAGGGCTCAGGGGACTCTATACCATTTCTGCAACTTCTTGTGAGTTCACAATTATTTCAAAATTCAAAAACAAAAACAAAAAATCCCCCAAACGTGATTTAGTTGATAAAAAGCAAAAAAACGAGGAGACTGCATGGTACTGAAAGGGATTTATTAAGAGCTTGGGGAAAAGATTCAGGAGGTAGAGTTTCATCTGTTTTGAAGGGTGGATAGAAATGGAGATCACCTCTCTGGGAGGGAGGATTTGGGGCAATTTAAATTTTCTTTTTCATGTGTCTCCACAGCATTTGAATGTCTATAGTGAGCATGTATTACTTCCAGTAAGAAATCACACACTCTTTAAATTAATGCTAGTTTTTAAAGGGCAATATGAGATTCTTAGGGTCCAGAGGAAAGGGCCAGACGAGAGGTCTGAGAGGTCAACAAATGAGATCTTAGCCAACACTCCTGCGAGGGGCATGTCCACTTGTGCATCACACAGTAGACACACACACAGACACGTGCAAACTGATTATTCTGACATCACTTTCCCCTCTGAGGCAGGTCCTATACAGAGTTTAAAAATTAATGCACTTCCTTTTCAAATTCCAATTGTAAATAACTGGCCGGCCCTCTTCAAAAGTGTCAAGGTCAGTGAAACTAAGGAACTGTTTCAAATGAAAGGGAACTAAGGAGCCACGATGACAAACCAATGTGTGACTCTGTTTGGATCGGGGCCAGCAGAAGGACAATAGAACAATCCGGAAACCTTAACCAATGTCAGTCCACTGGATGACAGCATTGTGCCCAGTGCTAAGGTTCCGACTTTGGTAACTGTGCTAAGCTTATAAAAAGTGCTAACCCTGCGGAATGTGCGTGAAGGGCATATGGGAATTCTTTGTTTTTGCAAGTCTGAAATTATCTTGAAATGAAAAGTTTAATTAATTTTTTTTTAAAACAGGTTCTGTTCTATAAAAAAGAAGAAAAACTCCAATTATAAAGCCAAGTTTGATAATGTCTGTAGCTGGGCATTTCCTTTGGAGGAAAGAAAACACATCCCATGGGCCATGTTCACCTACCAGTAGTGGCAATGCTGTCAACTAAGTTTCTCAGCGATCCTGCACCCCGTGGCCCGGCCGCTCTCCCCAGATCTCAGGGGACTGTGTCATGCCTTCTCCTGTGACCCTTGTGCCTCCTTCTCCAACCAGCCCCCCTTTACCCTCCACAGGTGACCTCACCTCTTATACCACCGAGAATCCCACTAGCAAACACCCTACAGTGTTTATCACATTCCAGGCACTGGTTTTAACTCGTTTTAATCTTCATGACAACCTTAGATTTAAAAAAAAAAAAAAAAAAACCAAACCCACTGCCTTCAAGATGACTCTGACGCATGGTGCCCTGTGTGTTACAGAGTAGAACTGCTCCACAGACTTTCTTGGCTTCATCAGTGGCCAGGCTTTTCTGTCTTCCATGGTGCAAGTGGGTGGGTTTGAACTGCCAGCCTTAGGGTCACCAGACCCTCCTAGCCATCACATCCATGTCCAAGGTTCTCAACTTCCTCTCTATGGCAGCACACACACTTGTGGAAGGTTCACCTGCATGCGGCATGCTCCACAGTGACAACCTGACTGATTTGGGTGGTGTGGTGATTAAGTTTGTATGTCAACTTGGCTGGGCCTGGTTGAGTGGCTGGGCAGCTGGATGCAGTATTCCCCATGATGAGACTGGTAATCAACTCCACGGTGGAATCTACTGTGAGCAGCTGAGTAGTTGCCTTTGGGATGCGGTCTGCTTCCCGTATATAAGAAGAAGCCTTGGGAATGGTCTCTAGCCTATGGCACGCTTGGACCCTGCATGTAGCCACGTTGTTGCTCAGCAGCCTGTTATGCTCTGCCTTGGGACTTACAATGGACTTAAGCTAATGGCCTGCCGTGTGGTTTGGTAACATCGGGACTGTGCCTTTTTGCTTGTCAACTTTGGGGCTTCTCAGCCTCAGCAGCTAGCAGCTGTCTGAGTGAAGAAACGCCTCTAGCTCCAATGGGCTGGGAGCAGGAGACAGAGCTGGACCCCAAGGTTGAAGGGCTTTCTTTCGGCCCCTAGAGCCTGGCACTTTGAACTTGGATTCCAAATTGTAAGAATAAACTCCTGTTTGTTCAGGCCATCCCGTTTGTGGTATATTTCTTGTCAGAGCGGCACTAGGGAACCAGAACAGGTGGGAACGGTCAGGCACACACAGCGTAATCGTGCACCCCGACCACAGGGGAACCTGCCCAGCAATGAACTTCAAATCCAGCGGCTGTCTTCCGACTGCTCTATGCCATCAGCAACCTGACTTTGACAGACCACTACAGGAACAATGCAACAATGGTTTGTTGCATTACTCAATGTCACTTCACCAAAATAAACAGAATTAACATGAAAAGATACTTCTACTTCAAATATGACTCACAATTCCTGGTATTTACTTTAATATCCACACATCGCACTAGCTAGCTAATCAAAGGCATCCCTCTAAAGTAGGCTGTTAAAAGGAGAGGTTATTCACCACTTGGAATTCCAGTTTTACATGTAAATGTCTCCTTAATAAAGATTCCTAACAGCAATTACGTAGGAGCCCTGGTGGAGCAATGGTTAAATGCTTGGCTGCTAACCTAAAGGTTGGAGGTTTGAATCCACCCAGTGCCCCTATCTCTAGGGGAGAAGACCTGGTGGCATGCTCTGCCTAGAGAACCTACGGGGCAGTTCTGTGCTGTCACATGGGGTCACTACATGGAAAGGCAACTGGTTGGCGCCCAATGACAAGAGTAATTACTTACACGGGTACCAAGGAGGCTCTTAGCATGGTGGAAGCCTAGAGGGGAGGGAAGAGAAGAAAAGAGAGCACGTTACACACTGATGGCGACACATCAACCTTCCATCACCGTAACACACGTCACCAGCATGTGGAGGTTTCTCTCCGTCAGGACTGGCCTGCCGTAATCAGGTACCATTTAAAACGTAGCCCAGACCACAACCAAGCCTCCGGGGCTGCTGCATTCCACAAGCTGTCCTACTGACACCCTTCCCTGCAGGGCTCTGTAGAGGGTCAGGGAGCGTTCCCTACCCCACCTCCCTGAGGTGCCTCCTCCAGCACGCTGTCAGACACACCGTCTCACTGTCCTTCTGTGTCTTAAGATTTTGTCTTTAAATATAAAAAGAGCGTGGCACTTTGTACCAAGTGAAACTCTCTAAAGGTGCTTAAAAGAAAAATGAACCATTTCACTCCCACCTCGCTCCCTGTCACCCCATTCCCAGGCTAGTCCTTCCCTCCCCTGCATGTGCCCAGCCCCCATTCCATTGACCACACTTTCTCTTCACCACTGTGGGCAGCGCTGTGTTAAAAACGTGCAAAAAGGGACATAAGCATTATTAACCAAATGCAGTTTGCACCTCGTTTGGACCAACTCAATACACCAACTGTAAAAAGACAACAGTAAGGAAACTGAATATGGACTGGATGATGTTAAGGAATTAGTTACATCTGAAGTAAGGAGCCCTGGTTGCTCAGTGGTTAACACACATGCTGCTAACTGAAAGGTGGGTGGTTCGAACCCCAGCCACTCCACGAGACAAAGACGAAGCAGTCTGCTTCGGAAAAGGAGTCTGCTTGGAAAGTCTCCGGGGCAGCTCCACTCTGTCCTCTAGGGGCGCTGTGAGTCAGGTTGACGATGGCTGTGGGTTTGGTTTGGCTTTGGTATTTGGAATTATGGCTGTCTCCTTTGTCTTTCAAAGCCTTTATCTGTGAGAGTTATACACTGAGTCTGCAGAGGAGGAATGGGCTCTGAAGAACTCCAGGAAAAAACCTGAGTAGATGGGAGAGGTGGTTTGATGATTCTCTCAACTTTGGGGTGTGTGTGAAAATCCCTAAAACAAAAAGCTTTTCAAAACCCTATCCATACACTGTTGCCTATGGTGCTCCTAGCTCTGTGGGCTAGACCACCAAAGGTGGCTGGACTGGATGAAAAGCTAACTGATTTCTACTGCTGATGAACACTGCCAACTTCCTAGCAGGCAATGAGAGCAGCTTGTCTTCTCATCGGCTGGACAGCATCCCTCTGAAGTTTTTGTCAGTTCACTGAGTTAAAAAAACAAACAAAAAAAAAACAAAACAAAACTATCTCTTTGTTGTTGGAATTTTTTAACCTTTTAGTGCTTGGTTCACCAATATTGTTTTTTGACCTGACTCTCAATACCTTGTGTGACACAAATCTGTTTTCATAGGTTTCAGTCTTGTTTAACAAGGTCTACTATACTTCAACAGGAACTCTGGTGGCGCAGTGGTGAAGTGCTTGGCTGCCAACCAAAACTTCGGCAGTTCAAACTCACCAGCCACTCTCTGGGAGAAAGATGAGGCGGTCTGCTTCCATAAACACGTACAGCCTTGGGAACCCTAAAGGATAGTTCTACTCTCTTGCTGCGAGTTGGAATCGATGGCAGTGGGTGTTTTCTGTGAATATATACTATGTACCAAGACAAACATCTGACTAACCAACGTTAGATGCAAACCCACAGGTAACTATGAGTCAGAATCAACTCCAGGGCAGTAGGTTTTTTTTTTTTTTTGACCCTACCTCAAAGGAGCCCTGGTGGGGCAGTTAAGCACGTGGCTGCTCACCACAAGATCAGTGGTTGAAACACACCAGCAGTCCCATGTGAGAAAGATGAGGCAGTCGACTTCCGTAAAGATTACAGCTTTAGAAACCCTAGGAGGCACTTCTATTCTATCCTACAGGGTTGCTATGAGTCAGAATTGACTCAGTGACAAAGGTTTACCCTGCCTTGATGGATATACACATATTCTCATTTTCTCCCAATATCTTTATAGTTTTTTTTTTTTTAATTAGGATTTGGGTGAAGATTTACAGAGTAAATTCACTTTTCATACAGCAGTTCACATATATTTTGTCTCATGTCATTGACCAAAATTTACAATGCAGCAGCTCCCCTCCCACTTCCTCCCCATAGTTACCTCCTCCCAGTGTCCATCCCTTCAT
>NW_006921593.1:28143722-28148109 GCF_000298275.1 Orycteropus afer afer
CTTTTCTCACCATGAAAGATATATAAAATAAAATGAAAAGGAAAAACAAGAAACCTCCTTGTGCCTCAATTTCTGCAAAATGGTGGCACTAACAGTCCCTCCCTTATAGGGTTATTGATTAAATCGGTTAATACTAGTGTCCTTGTCCCCATTTAATCAGGCCCTACTGATTCTCCCCCTAAATCTCCCATCTGCCACTCTCCCTCCAACCCCAAGCCAGGACATCACTCAGGCCCTCGCCTCCCCGCTCACCCACTGCACCAGCCTCCCAAGAGCACCGTCATGACGACCACCATTCACTGGGGGCTTCATATGTATCAGGCACGCTTCTAGGTCCTTTATGGGGACAACTCTTTCATCCTCTGGCATTTCGATTGGCAGAGGAGGGAGCAGGAGGCTAATAACTTTTCCTGGACCAAGACTCAAGGGCTGCCCGGTTCCGCTCAGGTCCTGTCTCTCTCTCTGCAGCATCCCTGACTCGCCTTCTGTCTCTGCAGCATCTCTGACTCGCCTTCTGTCTCTCTCTGCAGCATCTCTGACTCACCTTCTCTCTCTCTCTCTGCCTTCAGAGAACACGGTGTGGGCTGTGGGACATGGATCCCGTCATGGGGGCATCATGGGGGCGTCATGGGGACATCAAGCACAGAAGGAGAAACTACCCATTTGTAAAATGACCACATTCTTTAAAAATGTCAATGTCATTAAAGCCAAAGACAGACCAGGAAGTGTTAAGGTTAAAGGAGGATAAAGAGAGGTGACACAACCAAAAGCACTCCCTGGGAAATAAATAAATAAATGTGACACAGGGTGGGGGTAGGGATGCTTTAACGAACATTACTGAATCAACTGACACAACAGGGAAACGGACAGCAGATCGGAGACTGTTGGACTGATGTTAAATTTACTGTAGTCGAGGAGCGTGCTGAGGTCATGTGAGAGAATGTGCATGTCAAGAAACGCACACGACAAGTGTTCAGTAGTGAACAACCAGAACACGTGGAACTGACCCTCAAATGGTTCAGAGCACAAACTGTGTGTGTGTGTCTGTGTGTGTGTAGGAGCTGTGGTGGCATAGTGCCTAAGGCACTTGACTGCTAACCAGAAGGCTGGTGGTTCAAACCCACCAGCCACTCCTCAGAAGGAAGGTTGGGCAGTCTACTTTTGTAGAGATACTGCCTTGGAAACCCATGGAGGAGTTGCTATGAGTCGGGTCTGACTCAGCGGCAGTGAGTTTGGTTTCTTGGTTTTGGTGTGTGTGTGTGCACGTGTGTGTGTCCAATGGGAGAGGAACAGACAGCAAATAGGGGAATGCTAATCGATCTGGTGAAACACCGGATGAATCTGGGGAGAGGGAACCCCAGTGTCCTCTGTGCTATTTTCCCAACGTTCCTCTAAGTTTGCACTGACTCTGGAAAGAACCCATGCCTTAGACCATATAGTGTCCAACATGGCAATTAATTTTAAACGAGAATCACGTTTCCTTCCTTTTCTATCAAGCTGTAGAGAACTGTTCACAGCCCTTGACACACTAGCAAAACGCTCCAGCTGGAGGAGCAGAATGGCACCTCCTGCCACCATCAACCAACAGCCTTCTTTTTCTTCTTGGACCTTCAAAAAAAAAAACACTAAACTCACTGCCGTGGAGTCAGATCTGACTCATAGCGACCTCCCATCCTTGGGTTTCCCAGGTGGTGTCTCTGCGGATGTAGATTGCTCAGTCTTCGTTCTGAGGAGTGGCTGGTGGGTTTGAACCGCCAGCCTTCTGGTTAGCAGTCAGATGCCTTAGGCACTACGCTACCAGAGCTCCTTTACAGACCTCAAAAGCCAGTGCAATGCAGCCTCTGGAAAGTTTCCTTCTCATGGGCTTTCGTTATTTTTCGAGGTTGGGGCCAGGCCAGTGCCTCACCGTGCCGGGTCTCGTGAAGTCCACGCTGTGAGCCAGGCTCTGCCGCATCTGGTTACTGAAGAGGCGGACGCAGACACTCTGAAGGTATTCCGGAGTGATCTGCAAAGAGAACCCAAGAGCGTCTGGTGAAGGGTGCAAGAGCTGCCCGAGCCACATCTGAGCCACGCTGGCAGTTATCAGAGCCGGGTTGTGCCGGGGTGCCGCAGCCTTTCTGTGCTGTGCAGGGATTACATGCCTGAGCTGGAAAAGTCACCACCCAGCCTTGATCCCAGAGCTCCTGGGCATCAAAGCACTGAGTCTGACTGGAAGCACTGCTGACAAACGGCAGGGGTGGCCACAGGACATCATCTTTAAATCTTGTAAAGTACCTGGATTCAAACCATTTTGTGCTCATTCCAATAAAAAAAGTCAGTGGATGATCTTAATGTGGAGGAAAGAGCCTTGGGCTTAAAACCTGAAGATCTGGGTTCAAGTCAGACTCCAAAATCCAACACTGGCTACACTCTTCTCCTGCATTTCGGAACATCTGCTCTAAAACAAGCCTTCCACCCCTGCCTGTTCCCCCAGCCCACCACCAGCATCACTTCAATGCCTGGGTCCTATGCCTTTCTACCACATTCACTCTGCAAAGCCCCCACCTTGGACCACCCCATCACACCTGTCCTCTTCTAAACCAAGTTTCTGCCAAATAAAACCACAAACCACTAGGCTGCCTGCCACCACCACAGACTCACATCTCAAACACCAGCACCAGTTGGCAGCCTTCTACTACTTCATCAGCAAGGCTATCACGCCCTACAAAAACCAACCCGAACCTCCCCCATGCTCCGTGAGCCCCACCAGGCCCTCCAGCTCCCCATCTCGGGGATGGGTGCGTCTCCCACTTCACAGGGAAAGCGGAAGCAGACTGTCGTGAGCCCCCTTGACACCCAGCAGTACGGGAGGCCTCAGACAAAGAGGGGCTTGTCTCTAGGCTGGACCTCCAGCCTCACCCGAGTCCACACCCTCTGAATTCCCACAGTACTCAAATCAGGAAAACACTTTCTTTTCCCTGTACTTTTAACCTTTTCTTATATATGCATTCCTTCTCCAAAAGCCAAAGATAGACTCAATTCCATCTCCTATTAAAAAAAAAAAAAAAAAAAAAAACCTTCCCGTTCCTCTACCCTATCCATACTTTTAGGATTTTATCTTCCCTCTATTCAAAAAAGGAGCTCTGGTTGTCTAGTGGTTAAGGCTGCTAATCATAAAGTCGGTAGTTTGAACCCACCAGCCGTTCCATAGAAGAAAGATGCGGTGATTGGCTTTCATAAAGATTTATAGCCTTGGAAACCCTATAGGGGTCTCTAGGAGTCAGAATCAACTTGATGGCAGCAGGTTTGGTTGGTTATATTAAAAAGGTAATACGCATATTCAAGGATGTCCACAGCAACATTTGTTTGTAATAGAAGAAAAACTCCCACTAAACTTCTCACCTTCCGGGATCAGATGAATTGTTACGGAGAGTGATGGGCCAGCATCTAGGAAATGAGGTGGATGAGGTATCGTGGGAAGAGCACCAGAAAATAGGGAACGTTTCACAACAGTAATGTATAATAGTATCCAAAGTAAGCACATATATGCTGCATGTACATGCATGGATGTGCACACACACACGTATGTGCATGGAAATGTTCTGAAATAATACACAAGGAAATGTGAACATCAAATACCAATGAAGAAGAGATCGGAAGAGCAGCATTTGCACAGGGGAACGCTAGACAGGCCGGAATGCATAGTAAGAAGGACACGGGGAAGGGGCAACCACAGGGAGACGGTGGGAGGAGAGTTATCACTCTGTGGGGATGGTAATCCTGCCCGTGAAACAAATGTGTATCAACTGTTCAGTGTCAAATGAACCTGATCTGTAAATCTGCACTCAAATCACAAGAAAAAATTGAAGAAGAAAAAAAATCAGTGAAGAAATAAGACTAAGGAATCGGGGGCGGGGGGGCTTTTGCACCTGACTGTCTACTCCTCTGAACTGTTTAGATTTTTACCATGAGTCCTATTTCTGTCACAACGCAGAACAAACCAGAGCCCATCCCACCCAGCTCTCCACCCCTGTCTTGTCTTGATACTTCAGGCCCCTTCAGCATCCCTGCCTGGAGGGCTGGAGGCTCAGCTTGCCGGCCTCGGCCTCGGCAGCAGGGGCTCAGGTGTTCACGTGAGCTCAGCTAGTCACGACAGCTGTGACGTCCCCCTGCCTGCAACGAGGCTGTAATAACGGCAGCCATTGTCTAATGGGAGACAGGGAAAAGGAACCGTTTCTTTTTCTTTCTTTCTGTACTATTCACATTTTCTAACTATGGGCATGTCTTACGTTTTTGTCAACAGGAGTTATATGGGCCATTTTTTCCTTTGTTTCTGGTACTTTTTTGTATTAGAGAAGAGTTAGTATATGTTATTTCTAAAGCAACATATATATATATATATATATAT
>NW_006921593.1:28148209-28152247 GCF_000298275.1 Orycteropus afer afer
TATATATAACAAACTGCCAAAATAAACAACGAAAATCCTAAGTAATTAAAAAAAGTCTAAAGTCTTATTTTTAAAACATACACTTCATAGCTCCTGAGTAACTACAGGGAAAAACACAAATTCCTCGGCAAGGCCAATGAACCCCTCCATGACCTCTGCTGCGCTATCTGCCCTGTGTCACCTTCAACACATGGCCACCTCCCCAAGCAGATGACATGACTGTCAGAACAGAATACAAGGGAACCGATCAAAAAACTTATCAGATTAATAGGGTCCCCAAACACACTCGGACGCAAAACTAACGTGAAACTCAATCGTTTGCCTCCACCCCTGCAGCAAGGTATCCCCTCCACCCTCCCTGTTTCTGCTGCCACACTGTTGTCTGTTTGTTTGTTTACTTTTCCAGACAATTTACCCTTTACGACAGAAAGAATATGGTAGAAAAGTAAAGATGGTAGATAAGGTGTCAGGGAAAATGGGTCAAGTGTTGCAAGTACATGATTGAAAACAGCTCAGCACGGCGGCGCTTGGGTTCTTCCTCTGTCCCACATGGTTTTCAAGCAGGAGGTGGGCTCCGTGGGGAGTGACCAGGAATCCTCCTATCAACACAGTGAGGCCCATGGTACGTCCTTGAAACAGACACATACAGTAAAACCTGTGAAAGCTGGAACCTGTAGAAGGCGGAAACCTTTCAGAGAAGAAAACTGCAAACATTTTCCACTAAAACAAGAGACTGCCTACCCTGTCAGAGGCAGGAAATTTGCAAGATCAGGAAAACTGGGTAGTCCCGGTGAGGCCCGGCTCTCCCAGTTTCACTGGATACGACTGGGGGTTTTCTTACCATCTTGCCACTGACTGTGGCCTCCAGAGAATCCACCAGCTCCGCCGTGACTCCGATGAGATTGTGGTAGTCGGCCTGGATCTTATTGTACCGTTTCAGGTACGTCATTGACCTCCGTTCCGCTTCTACCAGCTGCTGGTGGAGCTGCTGCAGGATCTCTAGGGAGACGACCCACGTGAAAGCAAAGCAAAGAACCACCGCCACAGACCCCATCAAACCGAGCATGACGCTACCCTCCTCAGATGACCACTACCCTCCCGCCAGAACCTTCTGCTCTAACGGTAAACTCGGTACTGTTCACGTTTGACACTTCTGGCTTCTGTCTATGAGACAAAGTGCTTTGCAATCACTGTTTTCGATGATTGGTCTCTGCACATTCAACGGGATCATCACCGGTTCTCCTAACAAAATCTACTTCCCTACAGCGAATGTCATGCAATACATCTTAGTTCTTCTCTCTGAGTATAAGAAACAAGGTCAAAGGTTTTCCCCCTATAATCAGTTCCCCAAATGGGTGAATAAAGCCTGGGTCTTTTCCATTGTTTATGCGCCATTAGGTTATCTGAGAGACAACTCATATCTACGAGACAGATGTTCACTTTAACAAAAGGTTAGGGCGGCTTGATTGATGCCAGAAAACACTAGAATCCAGGATGAGACAAGATTCCAGGTGTTCATTGTGCCAGTTTGACAGAGAATAGAACAAGCCCCCCAGGCCTCTGAGCAGGTAGGTGGTCTAGGTTCCTAGGTTGCCTGTGAGAAATATCCCCCCACGGGGCAGGCCCCGTGAGACCCATGGCCCAGCCATCGTGGGTGCAGCTGGAACAGGCAACTCTTCACCAATATCAGCATTTCTTTGGCCTCTCCTTTTCCTCCTTTGCCTTGAAGGCAAATCCAAGTCATATGACTACTGTCCCGACTGGTGGCACAGTGGTTTAGAGCTTGGCTGCTAACTGAAAGGTCAGCAGTTCAAACACACCAGTCACTCTGTGAAAGAAAGATGTGGTCGTCTGCTTCTGCAAAGACTCACAGTCTAGGAAACCCTATGGGGCAGTTGTGCTCTGTCCTATAGGGTCACTGTAAGTCAGAAACAACTCTATGGCAGCAGGTTGGTCTTAATCCAGCCACTGTAACATTTAAAGTCTTCATTTTAGACCACATTTCATGTAGACAAGGATTTAAAAATTGTAAAGTCCTGGATTCAAATTCCTACTCTACTACTTTCTTGCTGGGTAACCTTGACAAGATAGTTAACTTCTCTGTTTCCCATTTCTTAACCTATAAATGGGGATAATGACAGTTACCTTGCAGGGTTACTGTGAGGATGACATGAGAACACATATTCAAGGCGGCTAGCACAAAGGCTGGCCCCCAGCAGGCAGTGAGTCAGTGGTAGAAGCTGTTAGTAGTACTTCATTTGTGTGAAAGGGTCAATGACTTCTAAATGCATTTCTGTGCCAGTGGGTAACTTGACAGAGTGGCAGATGGGGCACGTCCTAAACAGGCGAACAGGCTTTGAATTACATCAGGATCCCCCACAGAGCACACTGAGACGAAAGGCGACCAGGTCTCACTCCCAGAGGCTCTGATTTGGGGACACTGGGTGGGGTCTGAGCATCTGTATTTTCAAACTCCCCAACGGGCTCTGATTCATATCACAAGTCTGAGAACCCAAATTATCTGAAAACATCCATTCTCCTTAATCTGTGTCTTGAATGACTACAACGACAATCCCATTCAAAGGGCAATTCAAAATAATTTCAGGTTTCAGAATTAGGTGCTTATGTGCACAATAAACACCCAAATGTGCACTACAATGTCACAGGATAATGAACTACCATAATGATTATCCAGCACCATCCAGTCTCAGTACTGAAGGCTAACTGTGAAAGAGCTGTCTGGCCTGACACCCAGAACTTGAACCCCTGGAGAATGTCCCTAGAAACCATTTGCCAAGCTTCCTCTTAAACATTATTGGAGGAGTAGTTATTACCTTCCTCCTGCCTCTTACAATGTGTTAAAATTGTGAAAAGTATCATTAAAGTTTGTTCATATGTATAAAAGTTGTAATTAGATAAACTCAAACCTCTACCAATACTTATAATCCCATTTAATGGTATAAATATAAGAGACCATCTGTGTAAACCCGCTCAACATGAAACTGAGTAAAGTGTTCCCCAAGAATGTGGAACAGTGTCTATTCTAAGGGGGAACTGAAACTGAGTTGTAAAACCTATTTTCCCCACCCTGGTACCCGGATGGGAATAGATAAGTAAACTAAATTACCCTCAACTACTTCCCCCACCCTGGTTAGGACAGATAATTAGATAAGAGGGGAATAGATAAGTAAACTAAATTACCCCCAACTATTTCCCACCCTGGACAGATGAGTATTCAGTTCCTTAAAGCAACAACCTGTAAATTAACTCTGGCCCACGGACATGTGCAATAGGACATAAAGGAACAAAAGTTAATCTCTCCTCTGCCCAAGCCCCTTTCAGCTGATGACAGGAAGCTGGTGTGACTCATGCCTCAGGGTGCAATCATCACCCATTTCATGTTCACGCCCCAAATTCCTCAACCTTTTGTGAATATGCCCAACCCCTCCTCTCCTGAAACCTACAAAAACTGTATTTCATCATGGAGAGTCAGATCTGGGTGCGAGGATACCCCTACTCCTTGCATTGCCACTTTGCAGTAAATAATTTTCTCTCCTCTCAATCTCGGTGTGTAAACTATTTTGGCCTGACTGTGCACCAGGCAGGGACCCATGTTTGGCCTATAACAATTACATGTCAACACGGTGAATGAAGCACCAACGTCCATCAGTTGGACCGCACGGCTGCCCAAACCATCCCAGAAAATGTCACTAGGGTAGCCCTCTCTGAGAGACTGTACAAAGCAACTCTTCCTGCAAAAATCCATTTGGCAATTAACTAAGGGATGACTTGTGGCCCTTGTGCCTTGGGAATCCAGAATTGGAATTGATAACAGTTTCAAAACGTGGCACATCTGAGGGACAAGGGAGCTGCCAGCAGCCTACAGGAATCTGAAAAGCAGACAGCTGGGCTGAAGGCTCAGTGACCATTTCCAAATGCCCTGAAGACATCTCAGTGAGCTGTAAACAGGACCATTACTGGACAAAGGCATCAACTTCACTGCAGAGTGTGAGACAGAACTCTGACACCCCCCCCACC
>NW_006921593.1:28152347-28152987 GCF_000298275.1 Orycteropus afer afer
ACCCCACCCCCGCCAAAGACAGTGTCTGCTACACCAAGATGCTTTGCCATACAAGATACCAACTTGAATGGAGGAGCTCTGGTGACAGACTGGGTAAGACATTTGGATGCTAACCAGAAGGTTGGTGGTTCCAACCCATCAGATGGTCCATGGAAGGAAGATGAGGCAGTCTGCTTCCACAAAGATTTATAGCCTTGGAAACCCAATGGGGGTCACTATGAGTCAGAATTGACTCTATGTCAGTGGGTTGGTTTTCATGGTTTGTCTTACAAGAATCTTGGATTATTTTAATGAAACTGTCTTAGTGACACCAGTGAAATGTATTGAGACTTCATGTCTCAAAACCGCTGACATAAATTTGTACAAAAGTCCAAAGAACCATATGCCAAGTTTTAGACAAGAGACAGATGCAACTAAAAGAATGTCAGTTAAGGTCACAGAAGGTTTTCCTATAATTCCAAAATACAAGAGACCCATGACCAGAGTGTGGCAGATCTCTCCACAGCCAAGCAGCCCTGCTTTCTCTCTGGTCATCTTCTCTACTTCATGTAGTGTGAGTCTGAGAGCTCTAGTAGCTTCCAGGAAAATCTTTAACCAGAAACCTTTTAGTGTCAGCATTACTAACAGAACTTTTGGACTC
>NW_006921593.1:28166551-28197011 GCF_000298275.1 Orycteropus afer afer
GGGGCACGGGGTCTTTTGCTTAAGCCACTGACCTGGTAAGGGCAAAGACCCTAACTTAAGTTAGCTAATAAACTTTCCTAGTGCATTTGCATTATCGTGTGTTAGCATATTCCTCTCTTCCGAGCATCTCCTTTATAACCTGGGTACAACAGTAGGTGCACTGTATGTGTGTGTGTGTTTTAAGAGGAGAGACTGTAATTTTAGAGAGCTCTGGGCTGCTCAAGGCCAAATGTTAAATTTTAAAATACAGAATTGTTGTTCTAACCTGACAGAAAAACCTACATGCAATCACTCTATTTTAACAAGATGACAACACTCTTCCTTCTTTGAATTAGATATAAATTGGCTGTTTTGTTAATCCACCAACACCGGGGGAAGACAGCTGTAACTATGAATACAGGTCATCCCAGAAAGATACTGTCTAGGTTCTGAACATAAGAAAAGTGACCAGTAGCACTGTCCATAGGGCCTGAAGCAATGATACCAGAGATGTTGATGAATACTGTTTTACATCCTCTTTAGGTGCTATGTGAAACTAACAATCCTATGTGCTACGCTGCCAACCGAAGTTTCTATTCTGAAGGCCATCTTTTTTTTTTTTTTTAATTTTATTTTGATTTGGGTGAAGATTTACAGAGTAAATTCACTTTTCATACAGCAGTTCACATATACTTTGTCTCATGTCATTGACCAGTTTACCACAATGCAGCAGCTCCCCTCCCACTTCCTCCCCATAGTTACCTCCTCCCAGTGTCCATCCTTCCATACTCTCCTGTCCCCTGAGCTATCTCCCTGTGCATAAGCAGCCCTTCCTTCTCCCATGATTGTTCTCTCCAGGGCGTGTGTCTACTTGAGGTAAATGTTTAACTCACTTGCCTGTACTCTGTTTGGCTGGAAACCACAGGTGTAGGTTCAATTCCAGACCTGAAGGGCAGCTAGGGGCCATAGTCTTAGTGGTTCCACCAGGCTCTATTGGACCAGCAAACCTGGTCCCCACCTTCTTTTTTTTTTTTTTTGTAAAGGCCATCTTTTCATGTGATTTCATGTCAGAGTGTTTCCACTCCAAGCACTTGTCTGGCTTTTTCAGCAGCTTATGGAAGTCTCACTTTATCCCTGAAACCTTTCTTATCGAGATACATAGAATAAGGGTTACCCAATCATTCAATTTCAAAAACAAGACCTGAGTCTGCAATTAAAATTGGGATATCTTTGTGCCTTGTTATCACTGCTGACTGTCATTCCTCTCGAGAGGACTGGCCTTAGGGAGGCCTGGCCCAAGGCAGCCCTGGCCTCAGAGAACCCTGGCCCAAGGGACCTTTGCTGTGCTGCTCTGTGATACACACACACACACACACACACACACACACCATGGGGACTTTATTCAGATGCAGGCAGACTGACTACATCTTCCAGACTTACTTCAGTTGGCTTGGCCATCCACAGAACACTCAATTAAAATTAAACTTACTAAACTCTGGTTTACAGGATGTAGAATGAGGGATATCACTACTGATATCAGATGGATCTTAGCTGAAAGCAAAGAATACCAGAAAGATGTTTACTTGTATTTTATTGACTATGCCAAGTCATTCAATTGTGTGGATCATAACAAATTATGGATAACAATGAGAAGAATGGGAATTGCAGAATACTTAATTGTGCTCATGAGGAACCTGTACATAGACCAAGAGGCTGTCATTCAAACAGAACAAGGGGACACTGCATGGTTTAAAATCAAGAAGGGAGTGTGTCAGGGTTGTATCCTTTCACCATATTTATTCAATCTGTATGCTGAACAAATAATCTGAGAAGCTGGACTATATGAAGAAGAATGTGGCATCAGGATTGGAGGAAGACTCATTAACAAGCTGTGTTATGCTGACAACACAACTTTGCTTGCTGAAACGAGGATGACTTGAAACACTTCCTGATGAAGACTGAAGACTACAGTGTGCAGTATGGATTACACCTCAATAAAATGAAAACAAAAATCCTCACAACAGCACCAATAAGCAGCATCATGATAAATGGCGAAAAGATTGAAGTTGTCAAAGACTTTGTATTACTTGGTTCTACAATCAACACCAATGCAAGGATCAGTCAAGACATCAGAAGTCATACAGCATTGGGCAAATCAGCTGCAAAGGACCTTTTTCAAGTGCTGAGGAGCAAAGATGTTTCTCTGAAGACTAAGGTGCGCTTGAAACAAGCCATGGTATTTTCAATCGCCTCATATGCATGTGAGAGCTGGACAATGGATAAGGAAGAGCAAAGAAGAGTCGATGCTTTTGAATTGTGGTGTTGGTGAAGAATGCTGAAAGTACCATGGACTGCTAAAAGAAGAAATCTGTCTTGCAAGAAGTAGAGCCGGAATGCTCCTTGGAAGTGAGAATGGTCAAACTCCGTCTCACCTACTTTGGTCACATTGTAAGAAGGGACCATTCCCTGGAGAAGGGTGTCATGCTTTGCAAAGTGGAGGGACAACGAAAAAGGGGAAGGCCCTCAACAAGATGGACTGACACAGTGGCTGCAACGATGGGCTCAGGTACAGCAAGCATCTTGGGGCCGGCACAGGACCGGGCAGTGTTTCGTTGTGTTGTACATGAGGTCACTGAGTCGGAGACCACTCGACGGCACCTAACAACAACAACAACAACAACAACAACAAAACCCTGGTCTGACTGAAATTCCAAATTAAAGACCTATAAAAATCAGACTCCTCTATTGGCACCCTGTCCTCAGTGTATCGTATCTGGGAAACAGGTTCCTTACACAGACAGTATGGTTTCCCACAGGAAGCGAGCTGCAGGGTATGCTGGGGATGCCGGGGCTGAGAGCAACTCGGGAATCGGGAGAAGTTTCTCACAACTCCCACTCCCCCAGTCCTCGGGGTCCCTGGACCCAATGTGACAGGGACTTAGCAGATTCCACCAACAGCTAAGGCAGGTCTCTGGCCTACCAAAGCTCCACAAGCATTGTTTGTTTTCTCAAACCTAAACCCTATTTGTCAACCCCTGGCAAGCAAATAACTTACTAATATTTCCTTTCTTTAAAAAAAAAAAAAAACTCCAACGCTCTAAAAGGAAATATGGAAAAACAGCACCAGGATGTTTGGAAATCCCTCCCAACAGGCCTCGGCTTGATAAGGGCAAATGTGCTCCATCGGGTATGGAACAAAGGGTCCACTTGGCACAGTGAGACCCCACCGGCTGGGAACGGGGGATTACACCATCCACACTTCTGTAGGCAGGAGGCACCGTGCCTTCCCGACATGATCATTCAGGCCCTAGTTATCATGTGGCATCAAAGACAGAACTCGGACCACGTCCCTGACTGTGGCCACTGATTTCATTTAACTCCAGTGTTTTTCACCTTACTGAAAAATGAACAGTCCAGGTAAAAATGATTGGCCAAAATAATATCATCTTACACAAAACACTTAAGATTGGCATTCCTACTCTGAATGTAAGAAATTAAAATCCTTTATAAGAACAGGTACTCCACACTGCTCCTAGGGTAAGACCCCACTTGACTTGCTGGTTGCTGTCGAATCAGTTCCGACTCATAGCAACCCAACAGGACAGAGCAGAACTGCCCCACTGGGTTTCCAACGCTGTCACTTTTATACCTCCAGGTCTTTTCTCCAGTAGAGCAGCTGGTGGGTTTGAACTACTGATCTTTCAGTTGGCAGCCGAGTGTACTTAGCCAACATGCCACCAGGGCTCCATCTCATTTGACTAGGTCAAGGTAAACGTTAAAGATACTAAACTAATTCCTTCCTCACCCAGGCTGCACAGTGGTGCTGCAGTCACTTCCCTCTGGGACACGGCTTGGGTTCCCTTTACTTCTCCAGCCCGTTATCTGAGACGCCAAATGGCGCTCAGCATACCCGCCTTCCAGCAAAGTGAGCCTCACAGAGTCGCAGAGAAGCATGACGGCCACGCCCTTCCTAAACATCTGGACTGTAAACCTCTGCATGACGGCCACGCCCTTCCTAAACATCTGGACTGTAAACCCTCACGTGCCAAGTCCTCGGATACTCTCCACCTCTGTCCCTATCGCATTCCTTAAGTGGTTCTTAGAACAACTGTAATCTAGATGGCTTACCTTTGTTACTTGGTCCGTTCTCCTTCTGGGATGAGAAAGAAGTTCAGGAAAATGGGCACTCAGGACACTCAGGGTGTCTCACATTGTGTGGCCAATCAGAGAAAAGTCTCAGCCCAGTGAAAAAGCAGATAACGAATTCTCAGACAGCGGAGGCCAGCTGCCAGATACGCTCCAAAGCACAAAGGCAGCTGACTGGATTGGCAGCACAAGGCAGACTCCCTCCCCAGTAAATCATCATCTCCATCTCCCCTATCACTGTGGGGCCCAAGCCTTGCACTGTGTCAGTGGCCTCCCACTGGCCTTGTTATCAGCTGCCAGTGGGCCAGCCCCCAGGTCATGGTGACCCCATGCCCAACAGAACACAGCAGTGCCTGGCCCTGCACCAGCCCTGCAATCGCTGGACCACCCTGCTGGGGTCCGGAGTGTGCACTGGCTGACTCTGCAAGGGGCTCGTCAGGCCTGTCCTCGGGGCCTGGAAGCTCCACTGGCACACAGGATGGCTGGTACCAGGGGCACCGGCCAGGAACCGGACCGGCACAGTGGCCATCGAGCCTAACTCATGGCGACCTCCCGGGTTTTCAGTGGTTGATTTTTGGAAGTCAATCACCAGGCCTTTCTTCTGAGGTGCCTCTGGGTGGACCGGACATTCCAGCCTTCGGTTAACAGCTGAGCAATCAACCAGTGCCGCCGCCCGGGGATTCCGACCTCCCCCCACAGAAGGGGAGAATTCTACGACTTTACCACACTGTCTCCAACCGGCCACCTTATCCCCTTCAGAAGACCTTCCCACTGCTCCTCTAAAGAAAATTGGCCCTAACTGGGAGGGGGTCTCCATCAGCTTTAAAAGGATACACAGAGCATTAAGAGCCTTGGCGTGTTACTGGCTTTAAAAATTAAAGCCAGAAACTTTTCCAACTTCAACTTTAACTCTGGAGTCCAGGAATCCTGCAGGAAAAAACAGAGACAAACGTGAAAGCACTGGATCACTAAATGTTGACAGTGTCATCGGGTGGACATGGCCGTCCGGTCAGAGATCCCCATCACAGTCACTGTCACCAGAAGCCAGGTGTCCTGCCAGTGAGGTGCCACCACGGAGAACAGCTTCTCGGACCTGTGACCCAGACATTCATACGAGATCCAAGCAGCGGTGTGAGAGGAGGAACAGAGCCCTCTCCTAAGCTGGGAAAAAGGGACCTTGTCCCTGGGCTGACGGTCTCACAGATTTAAACACAGCACGGTAAGTCCTTTCCTCGGGTTGAATACCAAAAATTATTCAATACAGGTGCGGCACACAGGGCAGAGGTTGGTGTAACACAGTTTTCCCTAAGTTACTGCAAGTTTTCCAAAGAAGGAGACTCAATTCCATACCCCCATCTGGTTAAGAAGAAAAGGACAAAAGCTATTATTATCTACATCAAATACTCCATCATGTCAAGGATTATGAAATACTCTTCATCTGATTTGCCCCTGAAAAACAAATGATTTATCTCAATTTGCTCATTAAGAAAGAAAAAAATGACTTAATGAAACCAAGTGGGACAGAGTGATTGTGCTCAGAGCAATTTCCCTCAAAGTCTTCATGCAAAGGTATCATCCACCCCAACCAGGAAATTCCAGAAAAAGAAGTTCCAGCGCCAGGAATTCCTATCAGCTTCGATCCCGCCCCGTCTCCCTCAGACCTTCCACTGTCCCACTGTCTCCCCTTCTCCAGCTCCATCTACTCCTCCACACCCCCTGCCCCTTCCACAAATCACAGTATCCAGTATGCTATCTGACTTCTGGAAAAAACACTGCCCAATGAGAGGAAAGTTCTTATGTTTTTAAAGACCTTGTACTTCCTGGCACTGCGTGATAACCTTGTTTGTAATGTGTGCATAGCTCGAGACTCTCCGAGCTCATTCATGTAAAAAGAACCTCAAGAAAGGACATTGGCCAACACAAGTCAAGACATCTTGAAAAACAAAGTGAAACAAAATAAACAATACCCTTACCTGGGACATGTGGCCTGCCAGGTAGACGGTGCTGCTCTTGAATGCCATTCTGCATAATTCAATGCCTTATCTTACAACGTAAAGAACAACACGCAGCTTGTATGGCAGGGATAAGACTGGGATAGAACTTCTAAGATCTCCAATCTTTTCCTCACCGTTCAGCCTGTTTCTGTGAAGTGCTTTGAGAAGAACAACATTTCCCAGGGCTGATGGGCACCTGTCTCTCAGGCTTCCGAAAGAAGCTGAACGAGACGAAGGATGAGCTGACGGGAGAGGCGCTGGCCTGGTTCTGCTGTGTCGCCTTAGAAAAAGGCACTCCCCAGACGTCACAGAAAGGAATACGCATGGGTTGTTGAACGGAAAACCAATTTGCTCTGTAAACTTTCACTCAAATAACTTTTTTTTTTAAGTCACTCCCCTTTTCTGCCACAGTTTCTCCGTTTGGAGAATGCAGACTTTAAATCATATCGGTGACTGTTTGACTTCTCCCCCTGACAGCAGAACTCTTATCTTTTTAAATGTGACGTCAGCAGGTTTTGTTTTTTCCGAGCATCACTCAGGAACCACCAGTGTGTACAAAGGGGATGGCAACACGTGTGGGATGTGACACAAGCCACAGAGGCTGCCGCTCACCTGGAAGAGCTCTTTGAAGGAGGGATGCACCGTGGGGTTGGGGACAAATGGAAGGGCGTAGTAAGGAAGGAACTCCGTGGTCTGGCTCATCGCCGTCCCTTTGGTCTCCAGGAAGGTTTTGAAATAAGACATCCTCTCGTCCAGCTCCTCTTTGTCCTACGAGGAAGGGAGAAGCTTGCTGCCGGTCTCCTGTTTGCCCAGCCTGAGAGAACACTAACACACGTGCAGAGAAGCCACGGCTTCTTCAGTTCCCGCCATGTCACTCCCAGCCTCCCCAACGCGGCAAGAGCTCTGGCGGCGCAGCGGTTAAAGCGCGTCTGCTAACCAGAAGGTGGGGGGTTCCGACCTACGCTGAGGGAGAAGGATGAGGCCATCCCCTTTCATAAAGATGATAGCCTTGGGGCAGTTCTACTCTGCCCTATAGGGTCACTACAAATCGGAATCACCTCTTCGTTTGGTTTTAGTTTCCCCATCTGGCCTAGCAAGCAGACTGTGCCAACTCACTCTAACATCACTTCAAATGTCAACTCTTAGTGAAACTTTCTCAGGAATATGAGAACTACATAAATCTCCATCAATCCGTCCGTCCGTCTGTCCATCCATCTCTTCATACAATTCATTATGCTGCTCTTCGGCTTTATTATGACCACTTCCTCATGTCTCAAATTCTTTATAGACATCATTTTTAAGAGCAGGGCAAAACCTCATCTTGTGGATCTATCATAATTTATGTAACTAATTCCTCCAGAGCTGTCCTGCAAGAAGTGTGGCTAGAATTCTCGTTGGAAGTGAGAATGGCCAGACTTCGCCTCACCTACTTTGGTCGTGTGGTCAGAAGGGACCACTCCCTGGAGAAGGATCTCATGCTTGGTAAAGCGGAGAGCCAGTGAAAAAGGGGAAGGCCCTCAACAAGATGGACTGACCCAGCGGCTGGAGCGAGGGGCTCAGGCATCGCAAGGACTGGAAGGCTGGCCCAGGCCCAGGCAGTGCTTCCTTCTGTTGGACAGGGGGTCGCTATGAACTGGAGTCAACTCAACAGCACCTGACAACAGCTCCCGCGTTACGAGCCACGCACACTCTTCCCACTTCTCAGACATTGCGCATAAGCATCTGTCCACATCCTGGTGATTTCCTTAGGAGTGCTGTTGTTAGTCGCCGTCAAGCCAGCTCCAGCTCATGGCAGATGGGAGAGGTTCCTAGGAGTGAACTGGCTGGCGTGTCCTCACAGTTTTTTTGAACAAAAAGCTTCCTATCATGGCTTTTCCTTCCTTAAGCTAAGGACTGGTCTGGCTCTGCTTCCCAAAATCCGTGTCACCTTGGATAAGTCAATGCACCTCTCAGGCCTCAAGGAGAAGGTCAGATGAGTTGAGCTGCTCAACTTCTCACCTGTGGCTTTCCCTCCCTGCCCACGGGGCCTGACCAGCTACGCCTGTCAGCCTGAGACACAGTGTCAGCCACAGCCTGAGCGGGTCCCATCAGCCCATCTCATTTCCCCTCTATCATGCAGCCCTCTTCTGACCACTGGACTTCAAAACAAAGTAAGTTTGCCAATTTTTCTTGATGGGAGCCCTAGTGGCACAACGGTTAAGTGCTCAGCTTCTAACCAAAAGGTCAGTAGTTCAAACCCCACTAGTGGCTTCACAGAAAAAAGACCTGGTGACCTGCTTTCATAAAGGTTACAGCCTAAGAAACCCTCTGGGGCTTCTTTTCTCACACAGGGCTGCGATGCTGGAACAATTTTCCTCTTACATCAAAGTGAAAACGTCGGAGAACAGAAACAGGTACCAGGAAAATTACACTGTCCCATGATCTGCTCTCTTGGGTAATGTCTTGAGGAAGAACCTTCCCAGACCAGCTCGGACCACGTATTGGAATGCCATTCCCGCTACCCTTCGCTTCCTTTGGCCCCCTTGATATTCTGTTTGCACAGGTCTAGGAGCAGTAGCTAAGGCAAGAAGCCACCAAACAAATGCACGTGGCCAAATTCATCTCAACTCTACTCCCAAATGACTACATCCTTTCTGTTGTTTCCTCTGCACCCAAAGATCCACCTGGGGCAGCAGCTTGAAATCTCAGCTCTCTCCTCTCTCCACATCTCCAGCCCCGCTGGGAAAAGAATGCAGAAGCCAAATGCAACGTTATCACTCACATGCACTTCCACAAGCAGGCAAGTCCTTTTTCTGTAAGTTCAAATTTATATTCTAATACACGGTCTAATACATAATCTTAATATGTACTATCTTCGACACAGATGACCTCTGGTGGTGCAGTGGTTGAGGCATTCATCTGCTAATTAGAAGGTTGGTGGTTCAAATCCACCAGCTTCTCTTCAGGAGAAAATTGAGGCGGTCTACTTCTGTCAAGATTTACAGCCTTGAAAACCTATACGGGGTTGCTATGAATGAGAATCAACTTGGTGGCAGTGGATTCGGTCTGGTGGGTTTTGACATACATGTATACGTCAAGTTGCAAAGAAAAACCAAACCTTCATTTGTTGAGTTTCCAAAAACTTGAGGTAGTCAATGATACTTTCTTTACAGAAGTGATTTAACTGTCAAATAATTTAGAAAATAAACCACTGGGATTGAGGCAGAACTTCACTCATCAACACACAAGATACCTGCATCCTATAAACAGTATGATAAAACGGCCACAAAACTGAATTAATGCTCATCTGGAAGACATAACGGACTACCATTCTCCTCTCACACAGCATTCAGACCAACTCAGACCCAAGGTGGACCGACAGGTCTCCATAATGACTACATTCTCCTCTCACACAGCACTCAGACCAACTCCAACAAGGTGGACCTACAGGTCTCCCTAGCGAGGACTTCAGAAGGTAGATGGCAAAATGGATGTGAAGGTAGAACTCCAACTTCTGGGCAAGGGGGTCCCCGTCTCGGACTGAGCTGGGAATGTGCTCCTCCCACTGACTGAAGAAGGCCTTCTGGTCTCCACTGTCAAAGGCAGCGACGAGATCCTTCTGCGGAGAAGACAGCAGACTGAAGCCCAGCTGCAAGGGACGCACATTCTCCCCATACTCCACATCCTCACACCCCCAGGACCTCAGATGGTCCATGTGCCCGTGGTTTCAATGTGAGGAAACTAAGTCCCCTTTTCAGAGGTGAAGGACAGAAAAGCAGACATCCCAGGGGCATCAAGCTCCTCACACGGAGCTTCCTCCGCACGGAGCTTCCTCCGCTCGGCCCTGCTTTCCCACCCTCCAGTTCATTGAATCTGGACATCACAGAGAACAGACAGAACACCGAAGGTCTCTGAGCGGGAAGGAATCAGGCACAGGCTGAACGTGAGGCCAGAGAAATCAGGTACACGTTGCTACAGTCAAGTCACCCTTGGGACTTGCTGACCTACTGCGTGCAATGATGAAACACAGGCGGGAGGGACCACGAGGCTAGCTCGCCTCACACACATGAGCTTGTACACACTCAGACTGGCTGAGAGCACACTCGGTCCCTGACTGGTACGAGCTCACACTGATGGGCCTGGTCCATGCAGGCCTGGGAAGTGGGTGCTGCCCCTTGCCCCCTGCTGCCTGAGCATTTCCGATGCATTTGAGATGGCCCTGTGGGAAACCACCACAGATCCCAGGAAACTCATGTGGGTACTGTGCCCATCAGTAACAGTGACAGGGAATCATCAGCTAGAGATGGCAGAGGAAACACAGGCTAGAAGCCCCTTGAAGCGCGGGTACGCAGCTGACCATGTGGGACACAGGTGGTTCCAAGGATTCTGGTGACTGGACAAAATACAGTGCTTTGGGGAAGGAGACAGAAATTATCACGCCACCTGCCTTACAAGGAGAGTAACTGGCCTGTCACAAATCAGCTAAATTTGAAGGATTAAGGTAAAAGGCAGAATCAAGAAAACTTCCTAACTGTGCAAAACAATGAGTCTCATATTTTGTCCTTTTTTCTTCCAACTGCCCAAGGGGATCTGATCAAAAATTTTATTAGTGCATTTTACTGAAATATAATTTATGTACAGTAAAATACACAAAAGTGACATGGGGCAATGCCTTTTTTTGCAGTGTTCCCTCCCCTCCCCCATCCTTGGCAACCAACAAAGAAAGTTTCCCTCCATATATAAACCTTTCCTTGACCCTCCACAACAACGAACTAATACTATATTTGTCTTTCTGTGATTGACTTATGTCACTCAGCATAATGTCCTTCAAGTTCATCCACATCATGCGGTGTTTTGCAGACTCTACATTATTCTTTAGTGCTGCATAGCATTCCATTATGTGTATGTACCATAGTTTAGTCATCCACTCTTCCCCTATAAATCTTAGAGATAAGTGCCTTGCCAGATATGTAATTATCGACAAATATGAATGTGTTGCTGTCATTTTTGTCATGTACTTTTTCATGGTGTTGATTTCTTTATTCCACATAATTTCCTATGCTGAGCTCATTTTGTTTATGAATTGTGTTATCACTCCCTTCATTGTTACTGTTTTAGTATTTGCTGAGTATTTATGCTGGTCTTCTTTTTTGATGTGAAGGTTTATCATTTTTCTTTGAGGTTACCCTATGATTTATAGTTTTCTTCCCAAGTTTAGAACAGTCCATTCTATCTCGTAGTTGTCTTGACTTCCCTACCATCTAGAAGTTCTGTAACGATACAGTTTTTTCCCTCTTTTTGGTTTGTAGTTGTCCTCATTTGTCAATTGATGTCTCTGGGTCCCTGTTTACAATCTTGTAGGCTTGTTTACTTTGGATACTTCCATGGCTGGGTTGGTTTCTGGGTTATGTCATCATGTGTGTTAATGGTCAGTTGTTGTTGGCTGTTGTTTCTTCTCTGTCCACAGGGCTCCCTTTTGCATCTTTTGTAAGGTTGGTCTGGTTTTAACAAATTCCCTTGATTTCTGCTTATCTGGAAATGTCCTAATTTCACCATCATATTTGGGGGACAATTCTGCTGGGTACATAATTCTTGGTTGGAAATTTTTCTCTTTCAAGGTTTTATGTATACCATCCCATTGTTTTCTCGCCTGCATGGTTTCTGTCGAGTAATCTGAGCTTAGTCTTATTGGATGCCCCTTGTAGGTAACTTTTAGTTTTTCCTGTGCTGCTCTCATGATTCTGCTTTGTCTTTGGTTTTGGCAAGTTTGATGATGATATGTCTGGGTGATTTTCTTTTGGGGTCTGTTTGGGGTTCGTTGGACTTCCTGAATGGATATATTCTCATCTTTCATCATTCCAGGAAAATTCTCTTCCAACAAATCTTCAACAATTTTCATTGTGGTTTTATTTGTCTCCTCCTGTTCTGGAATTCCAATTACGTGTAGGTTGTTCCTTTTGATGGTATCCCACGTGAACCTTAGGCTTTCTTCATTTTGTTTTGCTCTTTTTTCTGATTTATCCCTTTCCAAAGAAATGTTCAGGTATTTACCTTCAATCTCCCTAATTCTGTCTTCCATTGATTCAATTCTGGTCCTTTGCCCATTCAATGTCTTATCTATTTCTGAAAATTCAGTATTAATCTTCTGGATTTCTTTGTGTAAATTTTGCATCATTTCTAATTTTTCATTTATTTTGTCATTTTGTTCTTGGTAGCATAGTGCCTGAGGCACTTGACTGCTAACCAGAGGGCTGGAAGGCTGGCGGTTCAAACCCACCAGCCACTCCTCGGAAGGAAGGTTGGGCAATCTACTTCTGTAATGATACCGCCTCAGAAACCCAAGGAGGGGTCGCTATGAGTCGGGGCTGACTTGACGCACATAACAACAACAAACAACATTGTCTTTCAAAATTGTTCTAGGGTTTTCTCTGTGTTTTCCTTGATCTGTCTTTCAATTTGTCGAAGATACCTAAATATAATTTTTTTGAATTCTTTATCAGGGAGTTCCAAGCTGTGTCTTCCTCAGGGATGTGTTTTGGGTCTATATCCTGGTCCCTTGTTTCTCCTGCTTTATCTTGCTTCTTTGTGTGGACTGTGATGCTCTGTTGTCTCCGAGGCATTGTGACGTTTTTCTGTTTATATTTAATTGGTGATTGTATGTTGGAGTGACTTGCCCACATTTTCTTTGTATGTTGTCTATGCAAGCAGGGTACTGTGCTGTGCTCCTCTATTTGCTAGTGGGCAGCACATATACACTCACCACTTGCCTCCTTTCCTGTTGTCAGCCTCTCGTATGTCTCTGCTGACCTTGGGAAACAGAGCCTATTCTTAGGTACCTGGAATCTGAATGAGAATGCTATCCCTTTAAAATCCAAAAGGGATGCTATTTGTAAAGATTCAAAATGTCTGTGCCCTCAGTTACTTTAAATATCCAAAATGGCCACTGCTCGTAAACATTAAAAATGGTTGCACCCTCAGTCACTTTAAATATCCAAAATGACTGCACCCTTGGTCACTTTAAATATCCAAAATGGCTGTCACGTGTAAACAATCAAAATGGCTGCACCCTCCGGACAGTGGAAAGTCAGCAGCTCAGGTTGTCTCCCTCCTTGCTGCTTCCCTTCCTAGTCATAGGCCACCAGTGCAGTCGTCCCTGCAGACCTTGGTGACCAGGGCTGATCTTTAGGTCAGTTCTTAGGTCCCAACATCACTTGGAAATATTCAGGCTGTTAGTCCCGTCAGAGTAGCTGACAGTCCACAGCTCCGACCGTCTCTGTACTCACTGTTTTCGTTCAGGTTTTTCCACTAGTTGGTGCCTAATCCACTTCTGTATTGTTGTTGTTGTTGTTATGCATAGTTCCTTTCAAAGCTCAGGCTCCAGGATTATCTTCTGTATCTCTGTCAACTGTTTTTTTTTTTTCTTTGTTGAAGAGGGTCTGCGTTGCTTGTCTGCCTATTCCTGCATCTTACCGGAAGTCCCAAAATTTTGTGCTCAACTGCCGAAGTTCTTCAATAGGATTTTCTATCGAATCATCAGTTTCCCCACCCAACCTCTGCCGTGGCTCATCCCCTTTATTTGGTCATTGTTCTTCTACACTTTTTTTTTTTAATGGTTGTAAGATTTTCCTACATGACCATCTTTTTTATAGGTCATTTATTTTACATTCTTAAAACCAAGCTCATTAACACTGCAACGAAAACGTACCGGGAGTTAGCACTGTGACAGGGGTTCGCTAGACTGGAGTCAAGGATTTTCAGTCCTTCACATGTGAACATTACAAACTCCTCCCCCGCTCTACCTGCTCCACCTGATCAAGAACAACTGTCTCTGACCATCACCTTACTCTGGAAGGGACTGGCAGACATTTGAACTAAACTGAGAATTTTTCAAATTAAGCCCTCCTTTTAAAAATGACTCCAGATTCAAACAGAAACAATGTTCACAGTACTTTCCTTCCTGGAAACAGTGATAAAGAAAGCATTTTGAAACACGTGGCCCTAAAGATATTGTTGTTGTTGTTGTTACGTACCGTTGAGTTGGACCCGACTCATAGCAACCCTTCCTTGGGTTTCCGAGGCAGAATCACTACAGAAGCAGATTGCCCAACTTTCCTTCCGAGGAGTGGCTGGTGGGTTTGAACCGCCAGCCTGCTGGTTAGCAGTCAAATGCCTTAGGCACTATGCTACCAGAGCTCCCAAAGAAGTCATGGTAAAAAGTAAATGTACAATGAGCTTCTGCCTCCTCAAAACCAACCTCTCTCTTCCTCTGCCTTGGAAACGTTAGTAACTTTGGGGAGGGCCGCAAGCCACCGAGCACAGCCACTGCTTGGAACACTTGGGGGAACCTGGCCACAGGGTTCACAAGTTCTTGTCAATACCTGACACAAAGGTGCGGAGGCGCCTCCAGGGGGCAGTGTTGCCAGGGCCTGGCCCAGCTGTGGGGAGGCAGTCTCCATGGCTCCTGGCCACTCTGACAGAGTGAACTAACGAGAAGGGTGCAGACTCCCCATGGGTATTTTAAGGCTTGGCGTCAACATGTTTTCCTATGTGGCTTGGCAGAGCCCGTGTGTCAAATGGCCTCTCCCCAGTTTGTTCTAAATGCTACATTTGTAGACCTAGGCCTGCAAACCTTTCCACGTCATTATAGCTGCACCTATCTGCACGCTCACTTGGGATTCAAGTTCTCTACCTGGAAAGGGTCCCTGCACGTAAAACAACGCCCTGGGGCAACTTATCTGGTCACAAAATGCTACCGACATTACCCATCCAGACACCACGCGCACACACCTGTGGTGCACGCTTCGTCTAGAACTGTGCTCGGGGAAGCTCCGCTAAGCTACTGCTCGGGGTTCCTGCTTGGGAAATATGTCACAGCGAGGCACAGCTGTTGACCGGAGGAGTATTAAAGATACACTGGAGGCGATACAAAAGCTTTCTGGTCTTTCAAGTTGTATAAAAACAGGTCTAAGGAGATATGTACGTGTCCTCAGATGCAGCGGGAGCAAGCCAGTTGCAAAAAGGGCCCAGCGGCGTCTCTACAGGTACCAGACATGCGAAGAAGCGTCCATGTACAGCTTGTTGGCCTTGGCCTATCCCGTCACTTCATCTGGTCACGTGTGAATTTCACCAGACATTCAGACGATTCCACTAGTCAGGTGTGGAGGACCGCTGTGCGCCTCCCAAAGGTAGCGTCCCGGGTTATGGAGAGATGCTCGGCCGTCATCCCATCTTACAGGTTTAACAGGCCATCATACGCTCCTTCCTTGTCCAGAAGGAACCAGGCAGGCGAGGTTCTGGAAGCGCTAGGGAGAGAGGCTGATTTTCCAAAGAACAAGCTTCACTCTGACGAGGAACAACCTGTCTCCACCTTTAATAATGGTGATACTTCTGCTGTGGATTCTGAAAAATTCACTCCAGGGCTGCAGGCCCCACTGGGGAGTCTGTGTCCTAACTGGTGGCAGCTCCGCCCCCAGATGCCTCAGGCCTGCATGGCCCTGGGCAGAGGGCACAACCTGACCTTGAACGCCACAGGCAGCCCTGGCAGTGCCCTGCTCAGCAGTGCCCCAGGCCAGGCCACTGAGGAGCTAGGGCCAGGAGCAGACAGGCAGCAGCTGTGGGCTCATCTCCAGTGCCCGAGTGGGGCTCACAAACCAAACCTTACATTCTTTTTGGAAGTACATTGAAATAAATATGAAACATGCTGCCTCAGAGCAGCAGGCTGTCGCTGGCGATGTTCAAGGCAGATCATTTACCATTTATCACCTAGAATGTTACAAATGGGATTTAGGCATCAAACAGTGGTCGACACAAGGACTTCTAAGATCCTTTCCAGCCCTGAGAGTTGACGCTCACAGTCTCTGAGCCCTTGGGGCCCGCTGGGACCACAGGGGTACCACCCTCAGATAGCAGGCGGCCTTGGAGGCACTGCTCTCGCTCTCAGCCCCTCCAGCCTCCCCAGAGAGTTTGCTTTGCTTTGTTCCCCGTGGAAGCCCTCATGCCTAGAATTCATAGCCTGAAACTGTTCAGGACTGGGAATACATCTGTCTCCTGCGCACTACACAGCGTCCTTTCCTTCTGCCCAATAAACGTACAGGAGAGACCTTACGCCACCACATACTTCCCAGGAAGGGTGCAGAGACCTAACGATGACATCACTGCTTTGTCCATAAACACCTGAGCAGTCGACAAGTAACTCCCAGAAGGAATTCCAGCACTCTCTAGTGGCAGCATTTTCCACCAGTTGGAACATCCTGATTATCTACAGAGATCAAAAACGAGCCAAGTGTTACCTGGATTATCAATGACGTGGAGTCTTTTACAGAACTGCCTGCTGTTTTAGATAACGGTTTTCCTTTTATTCTGCACTCTTTCGAAAAAGTTTTCAAAGTGTCTTCAAATTCGGCAAAATCTAAATACTGTGAAAAGAACATGGAAAATATTTTTTCCTCCCTGTTTTAAGCACCAACAAAGCAGCTGTCTTTGATGACATGGCACCAGTGTAGTAGTACCACCTATTTATAATGGGGTTAGTGAACCGTCATCTTTGGGAGAAGCAGAGTGATTTGGATCTAGCTCAGAAATTACTTACCCATGTCTTCTATGAAAGCCCAGAAGACCATTTCCAAGAAATAAAATCTTTTCCTGCAGAAAATGTGAGCCTGATTCACAGGAATGGCTAACAGAGACACAGTGGCATGTGCCCCAGCATGGAGAAGGCAAGGGCGGTGGCAGGAGGCCTGCCGGCTTTGATCTAGTCAGTCTCTGGGAACTGGCTACTGGAAATAGAGGGAATTAGAAATAACAGCTGTCCTGAGGACACTGCAAGCAATGTCACGAAACAAAATGTATATAAATTGTTGAATGGAAAACTAATTTGCTCGGGAACTTTTACCCAAATCACAATAAAAGTATTAAAAGAAAAAAAAAAAAAATTCCCGTCCCTAAGAGCAGGAGAAACTAATTCCTCACAAGACAGGCAATGTCACAGGACAGCCACTCAAGCCCCACCCCTCTTGAAAGGCCCCTCACTGGCATGTGTGTAAAATGAACTCTAAGGTGCCTCTGCCACGTGCTGCACCCTTCTCCTCTGCCTCGCAGCGTGTGGCAGCCACGCCCCTCTGGCTACAGACCCTCTAACAGGGCTGCTTCCCCCGCCTGGTCCGCAGCCTCTGCTGAGACGGCTTTACAAGTTTATTCACCAAACTTTCTGGAGCCATGGAAGTTGGAGGAACCCCTGAAACTGCTGTCCTGAGATCATCTTAAAAGCTTAAAGCAAAAACATCCCCTGAAACCTTCATAAAACCAAAGGCTACCCAAACCCACTGCCATCAAGTTCATTTCCACTCACAGTGACCCCACAGGACAGAGTAGAACTACCCCACAGGGTTTCCAAGGCTGTAATCTTTATGGAAGTAGACTGCCATATCTTTGTCCTGTGGAGCGGCTGGTGGGTTTGAACTGCAGACCTTTCAGTTAGCAGCCGAGTGCTTAACCACTGAGCTACCAGGGTTCCCTAAAACTAAACAAGTTGTGCAACATTCTCATCCTCCTTTTCTGAGTTATTCTTCCCCCACTAACATTTTCTCACTGGCCCTTATGTGTCTTATTTAATCTTTCAAGCTGCTGTAGTCAATTTAATCCCATATCCAAACTTGATGCCACTGAGTCAATTCTGACTCATAGCAACCCTAGAGGACAGAGTAGAACTGCCCGAAAGGGTTTCCAAGGCTGTAAGGTTTAGGGAAGCAGACTGCCACATCTTTCTCTCATGGAGTGGCTGGTGGGTTTGAACCGCCAAGCTCTTAATTAGCACCTGAGCACTTTCACAGCTGCATCACCAGGGCTCCTTTGATCCCATATACATAGATCTTCAAAGAGCACACTACTCAAAGCAGACCTTCTCTTCTGGTTCCCTAGTGCCACTCTGACAAGAATATACCACAAATGGGATGCTTGAACAAACAGTAGTTTATTCTCTTACAGTTCGGGAGGCTAGAAGTCTGAGTTCAAAGTGCCAGACTCTAGGGGCTGTGTGAAAGTCCCTCTACCTTGGGCTTCAGCTCTGCCTCTTGCTCCCAGCCCACCGAAGCTAGAGACATCTCTTCACTCAGGCAGCTGCTGGTGGCTGAGGCTGACAAGCCCAAGGTCGACAAATAAAATGGCACAGTCCTGATGTTATCAAACCAAGTGACAGACCATTAATTCAAGTCCATTGAAAGTCCCAGGATCAGCAGAGCATGGCAGGCTGCTGAACAACAACTTGACTACATGCAGGGTTCATGTGTACCATAAGCTAGAAACCATTCTCAAAGCTGTTTCTTATATATGGGAAGCAGACCACTTACCCAAAGCAGCTACTCAGCTGCTCCGACAGATTTCACCATGGGGTTAATTACTAATCTCACCATGGAGAATAACTACATTAAGCTGCCCACCCGCTCAACCGGGCCCAGCCAAGCTGACACACAGACTTAACCACCACACCTTCTTCACTAGGGGAGCTAGACTACTGATTGGTTTCAAGAAGATGTCAGAGGATATATTTGGATTACGGTTTAAAGATTATTTTAGATCCATAGTCTCAGGAGTTCATCCAGCCTCCGGGACTCCAAACATCTGGATTCCATGAGAGTTCAATATAATTTTCTTAAAGTAATTTGAAAAAAAAAAAAAAAAAAACGTGAGAAATCAGTTTCTTTATGAAAACAAAAATAAACACATGGAAAATTATATAATGGAAACAGACAAGTAATGCCCCTATAGTCACAGAAGCAGCATACAGGGTACTATGGGGCTCACTGCATTAAAAATACCCACAACTTTCCATGATCCCTTTCCCATGTTCCGTGTAATACACCTACCTCTCTCACTAGTCCAAGTAATTCGGATTCATGAGCCAGAATGTCCCCCATGATGAAGTGTCACTGGTAATTCTCACAGCAAAAATCTCTAAAGGCAAAAACATGACAAAAGCTTCCATTTAATCATCTGTGGACTCACACAAGGGTGGCTGTGGTAAGTAGAATAATGGTCCCCAAAGACGTCCATGTCCTAATCCCTGGAGCCTGTGAACATGTTAGGTTACACGGCAGGGAGAATGAAGGTTATGAATGAATCAATGGGAAAATGTGTAAACCAACTGTGGTGCAGGCGTACAGCGGAATACTACACAGCAATGTAGAAGAATGAGATGAGTCCATGCAGCGTAACAGGCACGCATCCGGAGGAGGTTACGCTGAGTGAAACAAGGCAAACATAAAAGGACAAATACTGCATGGTGCCACTTTTATAAAAAGTCAAGAACGTGCAGAACACCTACCCCAGGGTGATGTACTCACCTCCTCTGGAGAGATACACCCCTTAGAGCAATTGGCCTTGGGGCATCAGAGGGGCAGCATTCACATGGAGGGAAAGCTGGACAGACAGGAGTACATAAAAATTTTTTGGAAAAAAAAAAAGTCAAGAATAGGTATAAACACAGCAAGTAATGTTCTTTGACAGACACCAGGGATGGGAGGGAGAAGAAGGAAGAATCACTTACTAGATAGTAGACACGTGATAATTCTAGTGATGGGAAAGGCAATACACAATATGGGATGTCAGCACAACTTGACCAAAGTCAATGAAGACACTAAGGTGGCAACAATAAAGGACAACGATGGTGAATTCCCACCACTCCTCCAGCAGTTTGTTAGGCTGTGGTAGCCTGTGTACTGCTGTGAGGCTGGAGGCTTTACAATCAGCATTTCAAATACCAGCAGAGCCACCCATGGTAGACAGGTTTCAGCAAACCTTCTAGACTAAGACATACTAGGAAGAAGGACACAGCCAGGTCCACTTCTGGGGGGAAAAAAAAAGCCACAGAAAACCTTACGGATAGCAGGGAAACACTGAATAACGTAGTGCCAGAAGATGAGCCCCTCAAGTTGGAAGGCACTAAAAGTACAATTATGGAAGAGCTGCCTTCTCAAAGTAGAGTGACCTTAAAAATGTGGATGGAGTGAAGTGTTTTGGACCTTCATTTGCTGATGTGGCATGACCCAAAATGAGAAGAAACATCTGCAGTCAGCCATGAATACTTGGAAAACGGAATGTAGGAAATATGAATCCAGGAAAACTGGAAGTTATCAAAAATGAAATAGAACATTTGAAGATCAATAGCCTAGGTATTAGCTGAAATCAACTGGTATTGGCCATCTTGAATCAGACAATCACATGGTCTACTATGCTGCAAATGGCAAATTGAAGAGGAAGGGATTGCATACATTGTCAACAAGAACATTCCAGAATCCATCCTGAAGAACAAAGCTGTCAGTGAAAGGGTAATATCCATACGCCTACAAGAAAGACCGGTTAATATGACTATTATTCAAATTGATGCACCAACTATTAACACCAAAGATGAAGAAACTGAAGATTTTTATAAACTTCTGCAGTCTGAAATTGACCAAATATGCAGTCAAGATGTATAGATAATTACTGGTGACTGGAATGCAAAAGTTAGAAACACAGAAAAAAGATTAGTGGTTGGAAAATATGGCCGTGGTGACAGAAACACTCCAGAGAAGGCATGATAGAACTTTGTGAGACCAATGACTGCATCATTGGAGATACCCTTTTTTTCAACAACATAAACAATGACTATCACGTAGACCTCCCAGGATGGAATACACAGGAATCAAATCAACTACATCTATGGAAATAGAAGATGGAGAAGCTCAATATCATCTGTCAGAACAAGGCCAGGAGCTGACTGTGGAACAGCCCATTAATTGCTCATACCCAAGTTCAAGTTGAAGCTGAAAAAAAAATTAAAACAAGTCCATGAGAGCCAAGGTATGACCTAAGGATATCCCACCTGAATTTAGAGACTATCTGAAGAAGAGATTTGATGCATTGAACACTGTGAAGACCAAAGACCAGACGAGTTATGGGATGACATCAAGGACTTCATAGATGAAGAAAGCAAAAGGCCATTAAAAAGACAGAAAAGAAAGAAAAGACCAAACAGATGTCGGAAGAGACTGTAAAACTTGCTCTTGAATGTACAATTAAAGAAAAAAAAACCAAACTCACTGCCATCTAGTCGATTCTGACTCATAAGTGACCTCCATTAGGTTTCCAACACTGTAAATATTTATGGAAGTAGAATGCCTCATCTTCCTCCCCCAGAAAAACTGGTGGGTTTGAATTGCTGACCTGGTTAGCAGCCAAATGTTTTAGCCACTATGCCACCAGAGCTCAATAGCTAATGTGAAAGGAAGAAATGATGAAGTAAAAGAGCTGAATAGAAAGTTTCAAAGGGCAGCTCGAGAAGATAAAGTATTACAATGAAATGTGCAAATACCTGGAATTAAAAAACCGAAAGGACAGAACATGCCTGCATGTCATTTCTCAAGCTGAAAGAACTGAAGAAAAACTTCAAGCCCCGAGTTGTAATACTGAAGAATTCTATAAGCAAAATATCGAGTGATGTATAAGCATCAAAAGAAGGGATATACAGAGTGGCTGTACCAAAAAGAATTGGTCAATAACCACTTCAGGAGGCAGCATATGATCAAGAGATGATGGTACTGAAGGAAGAAGCCCAACCTGCACTGAAGGTTTTGGGGAAAAACAACATTCCAGGAATGGACGGAATACCCATGAGATGTTTCAACACTGGAAGTGCTCACTCATCTAAGCAAGAAATTTGGAAAACAACTACCTGGCCAACCAACTGGAAGAGATCCATCTCTGTGCTAATTCCAAAGAAAGATGGTCCAACAGAATGAGGAAATTATTGAACAATATCATTAATATCACACGCAAGCAAAATTTTGCTGAACATAATTCAAAAATGGTTGCAGCAGTATATAGATAGGCGACTGCCAGAAATGCAAGTTGGATTCAGAAGAGCACATGGGACGAGGGATATCACTGCTAATGTCACATGGATTTTGGCTAAAAGCACAGAATACCAGAAAGATGTTTACCTGTGTTTTAGTGATATGCAAAACCATGTGGGTCAGAATAAATTATTGCAAAGAATGGGAATTCCAGAACACTGAATTGTGCTCACGTAGAACCTGTACAGAGACCAAGAAGCAGTCCTTCCAAAAGAGCAAGCAGATACTGGAAGTGAAGAAGACTTGAAGCACTTACTGATGAAGGTCAGAGGCTACTTCCTACAGTATGAAATGCACCGCAACATAAAGGAAACCAAAATGCTCACAACTGGACCAATAAGCAGCATCATGATAAATGGAGAAAAGATTGATGTTATGAAGGATTCCATTTAGTTGGATTCAAAATCAACCTCCAAGGAAGCAGCAGTCAAGAAATCAAATGATGTATTACTGCATGGGGCAAAAGACTTCTTTAAAGCGTTAAAAAGAGAAAGAAAAAAGACGTCATTTTGAGGAATAGGGTAGGAGTGACCCAAGCCAGGTACTTCCATTCACCTCATATGCTTGTGGAAGCTAGACAATGCACATGGAAGATCGAAGAAGAGCTGGTATCTTTGAATTGTGGTGAAGCATACCACGGATGTCAGAGGAGCGAACCAACCTGCCATGGAAGAAGCTCAGCCAGAGAGTCAGGAACCATTTCCCGTATAAATAAAGCAAGGAAAGAGGCAGAGAGCGGACAAGATGGGTATGGGGTTACTTTAGCTGAGAGTAGATGGAGAAGGCCTCACAGGAACAGGGTATCTGAGCAAAGACAGGAGGAAGTAGCATCTCCAAGTGCAAAGGCCTCTGGCAGGAAAGAGCTTTGAACCGTTGGCGCAGCCAGTGGACGGCGGTGAGGTGCCAGGGCAAGATCAGATACTGCCTGGGGAACGCAGCTGGAGGCCTGCATGTTATTCTGGGTACAGACTGGAAGCCTTCAGAGGAGGGGGCAAACACAACCTGACTGACATTTTTTACAAGCACCAAAAAAAAACTCACTGTGGTGGAGTCAATTCGACTCATAGCGACCCCTCCTTGGGTTTCCGAGGTGGTAACTCTACGGAAGTAGATTGCCCAATCTTCCTTCTAAGGAGTGGTTGGTGGGTTTGAACTGCCAGTCTTCTGGTTTGCAGTCAAACGCCTTAGGCACTACGACACCAGAGCTCCACAGTTATGGACTTCTGGTGGCCAGAGCTCCATAGTTATGGAGCTCTGGTGGCGCTATGGTTAAGGCATTCAGTTGCTATCCAAAAGGTCAGCGGTTGGAATCCACGAGCCACTCCTTGGGAGAAAGATGGGCCAGTCTGCTTCTGAAAGGATTAACAGCCTTCGAAAACCCTATGGGGGTTGCTACGAGGCAGTGGGTGGGCTGGTTTGGGTTACAGGTTAAATTGTGTTCCCCCAAAATATGTGTTGAATCCTAACCCCTGTCCCTGTAAACGTGACCCTGTTTGGAAATAGGGGTTCTCTTTTGATGCCCCACAGACAGACACACCGACACACCAAGGACGGCCAGCTACGAGACGCTGAAACAGACAAAGGACCTTCCCCAAGGGCCGGTGCCCTGAATTCTGCCTTCTAACCCCCTGAAGTGAGGCGATCAAGCCCTGTTTTGTAGAGTCACCCACTTGCAGTAATTTGTTAGAGCAGCATCAGGAAACCAGGACAGACCCTGGGGCTGCCGCGGGGAGCAGAGACAGCGTGGGAACAGGAGCGGAAACACAGAAGGTTGGGAGGCTGCTGCCAGTCTGTGCCGGCGATGAGGGCGGCCTGGACAGGCAGCAGAAGCCCGAGCAGCGCTCTGGTTGCAGGCGCGTCTGAGAGGTGACGCGGCCTGCCGATGGGCTGGCTGTGGGACCTGAGAGAAGAAAGGGGTGACAGATGACCCCTAGGTCCTGAGGGGTGAGGAGGATGCCACTTACTGAAATGGGGAGATAAGGAGAGGTGCTGTTTCAGAGGTAAAATCAAGAGTCCTGTTTTGGCCAGAAGCCTGAGTCGCCCATGAGACCTTCGAGCGGAGACGCTGCAATGACAGATGGCTGTGTGGGTCTGGAATTCCAGGGCGGAAGCAGGAGCTGGAGGCAACATTCGAAGTCATCGGCCTAAAGAGGGGGGCAGCGCGGGCAATGTTTTGTTCTGCTCTACAGACGGTCAGTATGCATCAGAGCTGAATTCACAGCACCTACCAACAACAGCATAAAGGTACACGAACAGACAAGGAGCCTAAACTATGTGACTCCCTCGGGAGGAGGAGATGGTGCAGGTGGAGAAGTGAACAGGCCCAGGCCGCAGCTTGGACTTTGAGTCCTAGAGGGTAAGGGAGAGGGGATGCAGCCAGCGAGAGGATAGGCAAGAGTGGGGGATGGCGCTCCTGTGGCTTCTGGCAAACAAAAGACAGGCACACGAGCTGAGCGCTTGCATTAGCTAGTTACACTCTTTCGGGAGCTCTGGTGCTGCAGTGTCTAAGGCATCTGACTGCTGACCAGAAGGCTGGCGGTTCAAATCCACCAGCCACTCCTCAAAAGGAGTGACCTAGTAGGGAAAGAAGGAATGACCTAGTAGGAATGACCTAGTAGGGAAAGGAAGGTTGGAGAATCTACTTCCGGAGTGATACCACCTCAGAAACCAAGGAGGGGTCACTGAGTCAGAAATGACTTGATGGCAGTGGGTTGTTGGTTTTTTTTTTTCCCTTTTTCTTTTTTTTGAGTTACACTCTGTTTTGGTTACCTAGCGCTGCTCTGACAGGAATATACCACAAATGGGATGGTGTGAACAAACAGGAATTTATTCTCTTACAGTTTTAAAGGCTTTAAGTCCGAGTTCCTAGCACCCTGTTAAGAAGGCAGGGGGCCATCAACAAGACCAGTAACCACGGCACCTGTTGAGTAAACGCAACCCAAGCAGGAGGAACGGCGTTTTTGAAGGCCCTGGGACAAGAAAAATTAGCTCTTTTTGAGAATTTAAGCTCCTTCCCACCACAGGCCCTTTGCACATACTCTTCTCATTGCCTAGAACATTTTCTCCCCTTTTCTTCATCTGGCTAACCTCTGTGCTTAATAAATGTCACCTCCTCAGAGAAGTCCTCCACGACCACCACTTCATCCATCCCCAAAACATGTCAGTGAATGTGAGCCACGTTGGGCACTGGTACTCTGACATGGTTATAAATTACAGAATTGGTACTAAACCTTTATACCACAATGTTGCTAGGTGCAGCCAAGTCGGCTCCAACTTATGGTGACCTCAGGTGTGGCAGAACAAAACGATGCCCTACCTGTGCCATCTTCATGACTATTGTATGTTTGAGGCCACTGCTGAAGCTACTGTGTCAGTCCATCTCATTGAGGAAAACTTCCTCATTTTCACTGACCCTCTACTTTACCAAGGGTGCTCTGGTGGCGTAGTGCGTAAGGCATCTGACTGCTAACCAGAAGGCTGGCGGTTCAAACCCACCAGCCTCTCCTTGGAAGGAAGGTTGGGCAATCTACTTCCGTAGTGACACTGCCTCAGAAACCCAAGGAGTGATCGCAGACCTGAATTGACAGCAGTGAGTTTGGTTTGAGTTTTGGTCCTACTTTACCAAAGGAGCCCTGGTAGTACAACAGTTAAGTGCTGGCTGTTAACCCAAAGGTTGACAGTTCAAATCTACCAGTGGCCCCACGCGAGAGAAAACCTGGTGACCTGCTCCTGTAAAGATAACAGCCCAGGAAACCCTGTGGGGAGAAATTACAGTTCTACCCTGTGATAGAGGGTCACTGGGCATCAGAATCAACTCAATGGCACACAACAACTGCTTTTCCAAGCAAGATGTCTTCATATTGCAGCAGGCGTCACTTACGGAGGGTATACTGTTTGCCAGGTGATAAGCAAGATGCTTCAACGTATAAAGCTCAGAGTCAGCCTGAGGGGAACACAATGCATGTTCCTTCACAGGAGAAGCAATTGAGCCACAGCTGGAAAGTAACAAGGTCAGAAGGCAAATGCAGCCACATCTTCACCACCACGAAGTGTGACCCCAAGTCTAGGGCACCTGAAGCACAATCACCTGAAAGGCTTGTCAAATGCAAATTCCGGGCAGCTCCCTGGACTTGGTTTCACTGAAAAGCACAATGGGGCTGCTGCCAAGACATCTGGGTTTTAAACAGGTTCCCAGGTGAGTCTGATGTACACCAAGCTGGAAAACTGCTGCCCTCTTCTCTGTGGAAACCAGGGACAAATTCACTCAGGCCAGGGCTCCAGTCGCCACTTCTGCCTTGCTTTATTTGGGGCCCACACGCAGGTTGGATAAGGGGAAGGCTATGGAATCTGTCAGGAGCTCTGGTAGCATAGTGGCTAAGACACTTGCCTGCTAACCAGACGGCTGGCAGTTCAAACCCACCAGCCACTCCTCGGAAGGAAAGTTGGGCAATCCTACTTCCGTAGTGATACTGCCTCGGAAACCCAAGGAGGGGTCGCTATGAGTCGGGGCCGACTCGACAGCACATAACAACAACATGGAATCTGTCATGAAAACGAGTGTGCAGCTAATATCCTGCTGGTGCTCACACACCACGTAAAGTGTGGACTTAAAAAGTCTGCCAGGAGGCTGGGAGGAGGAGTTTGGGGCAATCTAAAGGCCCCAAAGGAGTTCTAGAGGCGCTGTGGTTAAAAGCCTCGAGTTTTTAACCCCAAGGTTGGCAGCTGCAATCCCTCAGCCGCTGTGCAGGAGGAAGATGAGGTCTGCTTCTGCAAAGATTTACAGCCTTGAAGTCCTGTGAGGCAGCTCTCTGTCCTCCAGGGTCGCTATGAGTTGGAATCGACTCAAAGGGAGTGGGTTTGGTTTCAAAGGCTCCCAGGACACTCGCCACTACCCCACCGGACAACCTGGAGTCCCGCTCCAAGTTTGGCACACGACAGCAAAGATCAGGGACTTGGGGAAAGCAGCCTGGCCTGTCCTCGGGATGGGAGAGTCCAGGCAGCAGCCTCGGGTCCATGCCTGAGGAAGGGTCTCGTGCCAAAGGCAAGGTGGGAGCTTACGGCAGGGGCTGGAGAGAGAACGCTCAACAGGGTTTTTCACTGGGACCAGAGGTCAGCAGAGCCTCGGCCCTCGGGCCCCATCGCTACTCCTCCCCCCACGGGGTTGGCGGGCTCAGGGTGGCCCGACCAGGGCGGCGCGGCCCAGGGGAGCTCGGGGACCCCTGGGACGAGAGAGGGTGGTGGCGCGGTCATGGCGGCGGGGGACGCGCTTACCTGCAGATGAGCCGGGGGCTACCAGCCCGGCTGCCACCTCGCCAGCCGTCACCCAGGCAACGGCTGCAGCCAGCCCAGAGTCACGTGGGGCAGCGCAGCCAATCGGGTTGGACGCAGCTGGGCGCGGAGCTTCCTGGGAGGCCGGCGCAGAGCCTCCTGGCGGCGGAAGTGAGAGTTAAAGACCGGTGATGCATGCTCTGCAAATCGCCTGTCTACAGTTTCCCATGCTCTCGTTCCCCGAGCGTTGTGCCAGGCGCTTTGCCCAGCTCTGAGGATGATCTGGACCAAGCTCAGCCCCTAACCTCTAAAACCTTATCTAAAGCCTTGTCTAAAACAAAGTACTGGGATTATAGTACAGGGCGGTATTCGTACTAAGAGATAATGCGTTCTAATTCCCATCTGCCAGGAGGGACAGGGGGCACGAGTCAGGGCCACCTAAGAACCTAAAATGACGCCCAAAGGCCTGCCTAATAGCTCCAGGGACTAGAGTTCCGCCCCACTGCCGTAGTTGCCAGAAATTTTAGAGGTTCTTTTTTTTTTTTTTTTCAATCTTCGTTTTTAAAACCAAAGCAGGCGCACAAATTTCCCTGTCTTTGCACTTTCTGAGCCGAGGTGAGGCCTGACCGAGCACCAGCAAAATGCCTAATTCTCACGGACCACTAGAAGGACTGGCTGAGTTCTCTGTTAAAGGTGGGGTATCCAAGTCTTTTGCAGCGACCGCCCTTCGTGGGCCCCAGCCCACGGAGATCTGAGTGATTTCATCTCTGCAGCTGTAGCAAGCCCAGCCTCTGCCCAGCAGCTGTTGCTGTTGGAGGGCAAAGACCTGAGACCGCAAGCAGGGGAAGACAGTTCGAACGCCCAAAGAGAGGCTGGCAAACTTCACGCCCTAAGTTGGATAAGAGAATGAAGCCACCTAAATAAATGAAGCCGCACAAGGCTGACCCACCCAGACGAACCAGGATGGCTGCCATGGGCGCAGGGTGCCTGGTCTCGGAGCTCCTGCAGGGGGCGTTCAGACCAAGGGCATGTCTCTGAGCAAGTGCTGGGCCTGGATCCAATCAGCGGATCATAGGAGGAACGAACTGAAATACCAGGCGTTAACTCCAATGATGAATTGTTGCAAGACGCAGCTTAGGCGAAAAATATTTCCTTCCAGGAAAGTTGGGTTTAGTCACTGCCCAAAACTCGATGTGTGGAGGATTCCGATCCATCGGTCTTCACCGGCCAGAGTCTACAGGGAGGGGGAGGAGCGGGTCTTGGTGTGTCCAGAGGGCTTCCAGGGGGGAAGAACCCCTCCTGCATCCCTTCCCCAAGGTCTTCAGATCCCACGAAGCTGAAGATTTTGTGGAGGGAGCACACAGGGGTGGAATAAACATCTTCCAAGAGAGTTGCCAGCAAGCAGTGAAAGGGCGGGGTGGGGGTGGGGTGCAGAACAGCTTCTTAGCCCTGAAGGCCTGCCCTTCCCTGCTCTGTCCCCGGGCTGTGAGTCCTGTAACTTGGATAAGGTTGGCAAAAGGAGCCAGACTTTAAAACGGACTTCCCGAAAAGCAAAGCTAGCCTCCAAGACGGGAGCTCTGGTGGCATAGTGCCTAAGGCCTTGACTGCTAACCAGAAGGTTGGCGGTTCAAACCCACCAGCCACTCCTCGGAAGGAAGGTTGGGCAATCTACCTCCGTAGTGATGCCGCCTTGGAAACCCAAGGAGGGGTCGCTATGAGTCAGGCCTGACTCAACGGTACATAACAACAACAATAGCCTCCAAGATTGTTTCAAAGCAAGGACATTTCTGCAAAAGACTGGTGGGGCTCCCTTCAGTGGTGTTCACCAGACACAGACACCCACGAGTTGAGTGAGGAATATCACTGATTCCTAAGCAGGTGTGAAAGATGCACATTGCAGGGCATGCGATGTGAGCATAGAGGGTGGTATGTTGGTTAGAACTGGAAGAGTAGATACAAGTGACTAAACTCCAGTGGCAGGTTGACATATCTTGAGGACCAGCAAGAGTTTGCACACGGGTGTGTGTGTGTGTGTGTGTGTGTGTGATTAACATGCTCAGTTGCTAACTGAAAGGCCGAAGGTTTGAATCCACCCAGAGGTGCCTTGGAAGAAAGGCCTGGCAATCTTCCAAAAATAAGCCAATTAAAATTCCTAGAAGAAAAATGTGGAACAAAGGTAAAAAATAATTAAAAAAAAAAAAAAAAGACCAGGCTTACTGGTTTGATAGAGAGACTGGTGACTCCGAGACTATGGCCCCTAGCCGTATTATTATTTTTGCTTATTATTTTTTTGAGGCCTGGAATTGAATTCACTCCCATGGCTTCCAGCCAAACAACAGAAAGTCCTACAAGGTGAACAATTACACCAGGCAGGTGCACTCCTTAGAACCATCAACCATGGGAGATCAGAAGGGCAGCAGTTGCACAGGGAGACAGCTCAGAGGGCGGGAATGCATAGGAAAGAAGGACACGGGGAAGAGGTAACCACAGGGAGGTAGTCGGAAGAGAGCTGTTACATTGTGGGGATTGTAATCAATGTCATGAAAGAAAAGGTGTTTTAACTGTTGAATGGAAAACGAATTTGCTCTGTAAGTTTTTTCCCAAATCACAATACAATAAACAAAAGAAAAATCTGGCGGAGCCTGCCTTACTGTCCTCACAGAAGGCGCACATGTAACTAACACTTGTATCTTTCTTCCATCTCTAAGGACCGTGCCATGAACACCGCTGAACCTGAGGTCAAGGGTAAAATGTAAAACTCCTTTCTGTCCCGAAAACCATGCCTCTCGCTGCTGGCAGACGTTAGAAGCAAAAGAGAAACTATGGGCCTGGGGAGGAGAAATTTGTTAGGACTGGCAAGTGTGGTTCTCAAAAGAAGGGCCTGGCCCAGACGAGGATTCAGTGGGCACTCAAGTTTGAGAACCCTGCACCTAAGGGTGTTGGGTAGAGGCCAGGAGCATGTCCGCAGGCGCCACCGGGGCCCAGGCGGGGACAGCGAGACTCCGTGTGTGGGCGGCGGCCGCCGGACCCACTCCCAGCCCGCGCCGGGGTTCGGGTCTCCGGTCCTCGGAAGGCGAGAGCGCTCGGCCGCCTGCCCACGGCCTGGGGGCCGCCCGCCCCCGGGGGAAACAAACAGCGCGCCGCTGCCGGGCACAAGTCTCTCCGCGGGCGCAGCGGGCCAAGCGGCGGAAGCTGCCCAGACGCGGC
>NW_006921593.1:28197221-28230483 GCF_000298275.1 Orycteropus afer afer
CGTGGAAGCCCGGCCCGGCCCTGCCCCCGCGGTGGCTTCCAGGAACCCGGACTCCGGCGCAGCCAGCAGCGCTGAGCCAGAGCGGTTCCCAGAAATAACAAGCCAGTGGAGAAGCAGGCCCCACGCCGTGGCCCCTTTGTCTCCCATCAGCGACCCCCAAACCGGCCCCCGGAAGGGAAGGCAGGGCGACGGCACCTCGGAGCTGCTTCCGAGACAATGCGCGTCCAGGCCGACCTCGGGCCTCCTCCCTCTGGGCGAGGACGGCCGGGAAGCTGCAATGGCGCTTCCGCCTCATGGTGTGGGCCTGGGCCTGCGCTGCTTCCCTTGGAGAGCTTACTCTGCTCGGCTCCTTTGGAGGCTGCTTGTGTCTTGGAACTGGGTACCACGCACTCCCCTGACTGCCCTTCACCCCCACTCGTCTGTCCACCGGCTTCTTAAGAGGGTTCCTCGCATTTTCCTCCCGTGTGCTGGCCTCCCATACCATCCTCTGACAGGCCTGGAAGTAGTCACCCAAAATAAGAAAAGATGGAAGGCAGTTGAGAAAGAAGCATCGTTTCCCACACCTGCCCCAAAAGAAAGGACCACCGGAAGCCTGGATTTCCACTCGGGGGGCCCCATAGTTTTTTCTTGGCTGTCATGTTTACCGAAGCAGATGGCCAGGCCTTTCTTCCACGAAGTGGCTAAGTGGGCTTCCCAGCGACCTTTAGGTTAAGCACCCTGTGCCACCCAGAGACCTAGAAGAAAGCAGAAGTCACTCGAAGTCCTGCAGTTTTTAATGCCTTAGGACTGGACCTCTAAACTGTACCCACGCAGCCAATGAGTTCTTGAACTGTGTTGGTGTAAAATCTGCACTAGATTTCAAAGACTTATTTTGAAAAAATAATGTAAAATATCTCATTCTATGTTATATTGATTACATGTTGAAATAGTATTTTTGATATATTGGATTATATACAATATATTATTAAAATTAATTTCACTTGTTTTTACTTTTCTTAATGTGACTCCTACAGATTTTTGAATTACATGTTTCTCACGTTATGTTTCTATAGGATAATGCTGCCTTAGAAAGTTAACTCCACCAGGGCAGGCCTTTTTATAAACAGAATTATCCTAAGCATCTGGAATAGTGTCTAGCACATAGTCAAAAAAAAACCAAACCCACTGCTGTCAAGTAGGATCCGACTCATAGTGACCCCTCCTTGGGTTTCTGAGGCTGTATCTGTAGGGAAGTAGATTGCCCAATCTTCCTTCTGAGGAGTGGCTGATGGTTTGAACCACCAGCCTTCTGTTTAGCAGTCAAGTGCCTTAGGCACTATGCCACCAGAGGTCCCAGCACATAGTAGGTGCTCAGTAAATATTTGTATGATGAATGAACATCTCCCAGATAATTTTCTTATATATATTTCATACAAAAATGTGTGTGCATTCTTTCTTTTTAAATGGATCATGATCTAATGTTGTTGTTATGTGCTGTCGAGTCAGACCTGACTCATAACGACCCCTCCTTGGGTTTCTGAGGCAGTATCACTACGGAAGTAGATTGCCTAGTCTTCCTTCCAAGGAGTGGCTGGTGGGTTTGAATCTCCAGCCTTCTGGTTAGCAGTCAAGTGCCTTAGGCACTACGCTACCAGAGATCCTCATGCTCTAATACTATTCTGTAAACTTTTTTCTCAATGAAAATGTATATTGTTTAATATGAATCAGTCAAGAAGCAGCAGAATGAGCGTATCATTGAGTAATACAGAAGTTGAAAACAATAATGGCGACCTCTGAGAGAGGCAGCCTCTGGGAAGCAGGACTCTGCAGTGGGACAGGGGGCTCCTGTTTTTCCTTATAAGCCTTTTAGAACTATTTGATTTTAAAAATGTGTCTTTGTATTAATTACTTTTATTTAAAAATGATTAAACAATATTAAATAGATAACAGCTTGGGGATGGTCTTTTAAAAAAATGATTCAGCGTGCAGCAACCAGGTCAAAATGTACTCATGCGTCCAAGAAACTGTTGTTGTTGTTGTTACATGCCGTTGAGTCGGACCCGACTCATAGCGACCCCTTCTTGGGTTTCCGAGGTGGTATCACTACAGAAGTAGATTGCCCAACCTTCCTTCCAAGGAGTGGCTGGTGAGTTTGAACTGCCAGCGGTGACAGTCAAACGTGTGTGTTAGTTGGTGAGCTAGTGGGTTATACATTTCCCCCCCCCCCCAAAAAAAATCTCTTTGATAATTATTATATCACCTTTTAATAAAACAGTTTAAAAAGTCATGCCTATGTTTCCAGGTCACATGTTTCTAGGTCTACATCCTGGGGTTTTGTGACTACAGAATGCTCATTCGGGGTTTGGATGTGTCTCCAAAACCCGTCTTAGGTACTTGGACATTTGGGTCATTTCCAGTTCTGTGTCCCTGGGTGGCGCAAACAGTTTAGCTCTCGACTATGCCTTTGAATTGTGTTGGCAAAGAATACTGAAAATATCAGGACTGCCAGAAGAATGAACAAATCTGTCCTGGAAGAAGTGTAGCCAGAACACTCCTTAGAAGTGAGAATGGCCAGACTTCATGTCACCTACTTTGGTCATGTTGTCAGAAGAGGGAAGTCCCTGAGGAAAGATGTCATGCTTGATAGAGGATCAGCAAAAAAGGGGAAGGCCCTCCATGAGATGGACTGATACTGACTGTAACGACGGGCTTGGACACAGCAGGGATCGTGAGGATGGCGCACGACCAGCCAGCATCTCGTGGACGTGGGGCCCCTAGGAGTCGGAGCCGACTGGACAGCGCCGAACAACAACTAATCGAAAGGTTGACAGCGTGAACCCACCCACTGTGCTGTGCAAGACAGGCCTGGCTGTCTGCTTCTGAAAGGTCACGACCATTGAAACCTGTATGGAGCAGTTCTCTGCACACACGGGCTGTCATGAGTGGGAATCAACTCACCAACAACCGTTTGCTGTTGTTGTAGACAAAGCTGGGATGAGTTTCCTTGCACTTATGTGCCTGTGAACGTTAAATATTTCCTCAGCATAAACTCCCAGAGGCAGGAGGGCATGGAGGGATGGGCACAGGGAAGAGGCAACTATCAGGAGGAAGTGGGAGGGGAGCTGTTGCATTGGAGTCAATTGTAGTCAATGTCACAAGATAGTGTACGTGAACTGCTGTATGGAAAGTGAATTTGCTCTGTAAATTTTCACCCAAATCACAATTTAAAAAAAAAAAAAAAACAACGCCCATTGACTGGCTCACAGTTCTGTATGTCGGAAGTTCAGCACGGCGTGGCTGGGTTCTCTGCTCAGCATCTCTCAGGATTTCACAAGGCTGTGTCTTCCCCTAGAAGCTCCGCTAGGGAAAGATCCACTTCCAAGCCCCTTCAGGCTGGTGGCAGCATTGGTTTCCTGGGGGCTGTGGCACTGAGGTCCCCGTCGCCTTGCTAGCTGTTGGTCAGGGACAGCCATCAGCTCTTAGACACTGACCTCAGTACCTAGTCTGCCACCCCTCTCAGCAGCAGACAGCCTTCCTCTTGTTGATCCTTCCCACGCTTTGGGTATCTCTGACTTCCCCTTCTATGACCAGCCAGAGAAAATTCTCTGTTAAAGGACTTGTGTGATTAGGTTGGGCCCACCTGGTAATCTCCTGTGTAAGGTCAACTGGAACAGTATTGTTGTGGTTGTGGTTAGGTGCCATCGAGTTGGCTCTGACTCATAGCAACCCCACGTACAACAGAAGGAAACACTAACCAGTCCTGGGCCGTCCTCACAATCCTTGCTGTGCTTGAGCCCATTGTCGCAGCCACTGTGTCAACGCATCTTGTTGAGGGTCTTCCCCTTTACCGCCGACCTTTTACTTTCCCATGGGAGCTCTGGTGGAGTACTGCCTAAGGCATTTGGCTGCTAATCGGAAGGCTGGTGGTTCAAACCCACCCACCACTCCTCGGAAGGAAGGTTGGGTGATCTACTTCTGTAGAGATACCACCTTGGAAACCCAAGGAGGGGTTGCTATGAGTCAGCTCTGACTCGACGACAGGGAGTTTGCTTTCGGTTTTAGTGGCTGGGTGAAAGCCCCTCGACCTTGGGGTCCAGCTCTGCCTCTTGTTCTCGGCCCACTGACGCTAGAGGCATCTCTTCACTCAGGCAGCTGCTGGCTGCTGAGGCTGACAAGCCCAAGGTCGACAGGTGAAAAGGCACAGTCCCAATATCACCAAACCACACGGCAGGCCATTGATCCAAGTCCCTTAAGAGTCCTAAGGTTGGCAGAAAATATGGCAGGCTGCTGAACAAGGACTCAGCTACACGCTGGGTTCAAGTGTGCCAAAAGCTGCAGACCATCCCAAAGCTTCTCCTTATAGAGGGGAAGCCAACAACAGCTACCCAGCTGTTCTCAGTAGATTCCACCATGGAGCTGACTGCCAGTCCCATCACGGGGAATAACTGTATCCAGCTGCCCAACCACTCAACCTACCACAGCATCTAAGCAGCAAATTAATACTTGTGTTATTTCCCTTGCAGTGTCCCATCCTTAGTCTCAGGATCTGAGGAATGTGGTTGCCCTGTCCTGTGAGCTGTTCCTGTCTTGGTTTTATGACCTTAGGAATGTGGTGGCAGGGGCAGGATTATATAAGTATGGCTCCAGGTAGTAGAACAAGGCAGTGTTTACATCGAACAAGATTAGTATGCAGCTTTAGGTTATGAAGTTAGAACACATGCTCATCTCCCAGAGACTCTGATGTCTCTATACTGTTACCCTTCCTACAGAATCAAAGCCTCTTTTCCAAGTTACAGTTCCTGACAGGGACAGAATACCTGGTCTAGAAGGGAAGCATGGGCTTACTTGTGCTTACTTGCTAATCACATCGATGTAGTGAGACCCATGTGAAACTGTTCCCTACAGATCAATAAGCAAGCACAAGTAAGGCCGTGCTTACCTTCCCTGTTGGGTTATGTGCCCCTGGCCCAGCTGATGGCTAGGACCCAGCTACCCTGACACAATCTGACCCAGGTGGACACCCACACACACACCAGGCAGGGCGGGGAAGCAGCGGGCAGGAGGGATGCCCAGGATGGCCCAGTGAGTCACCACCTGGCCTGTGCCTCCATTTCCCCTTCAGCTTGCCCTTGAAGGCCCCTCCCTGGAGGAACCACTGAAAGGCTGGACATAAACGCTGGTGCTTCTAGGAGCAGCTGTGGCAGGAAGGGCAGGGCCAGCACCTCCCCGGCCTTCTCCCTGGAGCCAGCCCGGAAGTGCAGGAGGAGCTGGGGTCTCGGGGGTGGCCCTGGTCCTCTGGGAAGGGGAGTTCCTGGCTGAGTGGCCACGTCCCCTGCTCTGCAGCATCCCAGCCAGGCCAGCTGTGGCCTCACAGCTGCTGAGACAGGCCTTCCTCCATCTCCACCGGAGGTGCCAAGCCCAGGGCCCCAGTCTGGGGAAGGAGCCAAGACAAGGGCCAGACTTCCCTCCTCAGCCTCCACCCCAGTGCCCCCGAGGGCCCTCAGGGCTCCAGTCTGTCCTGATTCAAATTTTCTAGAACGATCTCATCCTGTGGGCATGTGTCTGCCCCTGCATGGAGGGAGGTAACAGGAGCTGTGGACAGTCATTTTCTTCACCCTTCATTGTACTTGGGACTCTGACTCCGCCATGATGTGACCTTGAGCCTGCCCTCCAAGCAGAACCCCCCGCCCGCCCCCCCCCCCGCAGGGTGCATGTGGAGCCCAAGCCCTGGGAGGGGCCCCAGGCAGCCTGTACCTCCTGCCTCTGGGAAGCTGTGAGAGCTGGACCCAGCTCAAGTGCCTGAGGGTTCACAGGCCTTATAGGGTAGAGGCTGAGGGTGGTGCCGGGAAGGTATCTCCTCTCCCAGCCATCCCCCACCCCCAACCCCAACAACAGACATTTGTTTATAATATCCTCGTTCCTCTCCTGAAATGAAGTCCACACACACTATAACCTATTTACCCACTTGACTTAAAAGCCATCCCTCTTAGGACCTAACTGTAATAGAAAGATACAGAGGAAGAAAGCCACTTAAAAAGACACATCTCTATGTGAAGATGTAAGTGCCTGGGCTCCCCTGCACGGGAAGACCAAGTCCAAGGTGTGAGTCCTTTGGCAGAGCCCCTGTCGGGCCCACTGGTATGTGGTGGAGGCGACCCAATAGCACAAGTGGGGTGACCATATTTCACAGGAGTTTTCAAAACAAATCACTCTTGGTAAAGTTCTGAACAAAATCAAGTTCACTCTTACCCCACCCTTACACTGCAGGATGGCCAGTAACCCCAGTCGTGTTCCCCAATTTTTACAGAAGCTGAAAATACTCCCACCATTTGCAAAATGCCTCTGTGGGGAGTAGCGCCTCCTCTGCCCACCAGAACCTCTGCTCCAGACCCTGCGAGTGGGGGTGGGGGTGTGAAAACAAATTCCTCCCAGTCCGCCAGCGCTTGTGAGGGAGCTGGACCTCAGGAGGGGGTTCAAACAGCAGAGCGTGAGGCCCTGCAGGTACGACCACAGCCCCCACTCTGGCCTCCAGCTCCTCTACTCCCTGGGCAAAGACCCCACAGGAGGCCGATCTCCCCCCTGCCCATGCTCAGTGGGCATGTTTTGTAAAGCTTCCTGTAACTTCTCACCATTCCATATGCCCCTTCTTAGCTCAGACCTTCTTGTCTCTAACAGATGAGTGCACCCATTTCTTCACCCCAACTCCCCACTGGAGAGAATCTCAGAAAGTGGTCTTACGTGGACATTGGGTCCACAGAGTCACTGTACCAAAAAGAACTGGTCAATCTTCATCCATTTCAGGAGGTGACATATGATCTAGAACCAATGGTACTAAAGGAGCAAGTCGAAGCTGCAATGAAGGAATTGGTGAAGAACGAGGCTCCAGGAATTGACGGAATACCCACTGAGATGTTTCAACAAACGGATGCCCTGCTGGAGGCACTCACTCGGTTATGCCAAGAGATTTGGAAGACAGCTCCTGGCCAACTGACTGGAAGAGATCCATATTTGTACCCATTCCAAAGAAAGGTCATCCCAAAGATTGTGGAAATTATTGAACAATATCATTAATATCACACGCAAGCAAGATTTTACTGAAGATAATTCAAAAACGGTTGCAGCAGTATATTGACAGAAAACTTTAGAGGTGCAAGCTGAATTCAGAAAAGGACATGGAACAAGGATATCATAGCTGCTATCAGATGGATCTTGGCTCAAGGCAAAGAATACCCGAAAGATGTTTACTTGTGCTTTATTGACTATGCAAATGCATTTGATTGTGTGGATCATAACAAATTGTGGATAGCATTGAGAAGTATAGGAATTCCAGAACACTTAATTTTGCTCATGAGGAACCTGTACATTGACCAGGAGGCTGTCATTCGAACAGAACAAGGGGACACTGCATGGTTTAAAATCAAGAAGGGTGTACATCAGGGTTGCATCCTTTCCCCATACTTATTCAATATATATGTTGAGCAAATAATCTGAGAAGCTGGACTATATGAAGAAGAACGTGGCATCAGGATTGAAGGAAGAATCATTAACAACCTGTGATATGCTGATGAGACAACTTTGCTTGCTGAAAGTGAGAATGACTTGAGGCACTTACTGATGAAGATTGAAGAATACAGTCTGCAGTAAGGATTTCAGCTCAATATAAAGAAAACAAAAATCCTCACAACTGGACCTATAAGCAGCATCACGATAAATGGAGAAAAGATTGAGGTTGTCAAAGAATTCACGTTGCTTGGTTCAACAATCGACGCCAATGGAAGCAGCAGTCAGGACATTAGACAACATACAGCACTGGGCAAGTTGGCTGCAAAGGACCTCTTTCAAGTACCAAAGAGCAAAGATGTCTCCTTGAGGACTAAGGTAGGCCTGACACAAGCCATGATATATTCAATTGCCTCGTATGCATGTGAGAGCTGGACAATGAATAAGGAAGACTGAAGAAGACTTGATGCTTTTGAGATGTGGTGCTGGCAAAGAATGCTGAAAGTACCGTGGACTGCTAAAAGAACTAACAGATCTGTCCTGGAGGAAGTACAGCCAGAATGTTCCTTGGAAGTGAGAATGGCCAGACTTTATCTCACCTATTTTGGTCATGTTGTCAGAAGGGACCATTCCCTGGAGAAGGATGTCATCCTTGGTAAGGTGGAGGGTCGACGAAAGAGGGGAAGTCCTTCAGTGAGATGGATTGACACGGTGGCTGTGACGATGGGCCCAAGTATAGCAAGGATCATGGACCTGGTATGGGATCGGGCGGTGTTTTGTTCTTTTGTGCATGGGGTTGCTATGAGTCGGAAACAACTCAATGGCACCTAACAACAACAGGAGACTAATATGGTCCTCATTGATGCCCTCCATTCAATTGCCCAGCTTTCTCCTAGTTAAACTCTGCCTTAATGGCTCCACTTGGAGTACAACCCCCTTCTTACCTTCCATACATACTATAGTCTGAGTTGGTGGGCTCCAGCTGTTCTCTTTCTAGCACGTGTGATCAGCTGCCCTGGGAAAATAGAAGTTTGAGTTGGAAGGAATGGGGAAATCTTATTGTAGATCATAGTATGTGTACGTGGGCAAGGGCAGGTTAGGCATGCCCAGGAAAGGGAACAGAAGACAGCTGATTTTTGACTAAGGGCTGAAATTCATTAAATGGGGAAGAGATGATCTCTTTAACAAATGGTGTGAGCAAAACTGGATATCCTTTTGCAGAAAAATGAAACAAGATCCATATCTCAAATCATACACAAAAACTAACTCCACATGGATCAAAGACTTAAACGTGAAACCTAAAACTAAACAGTTCCTCAAGGAAAAAATAGGGGCAACTTAAGGAGCCCTCATTTGTGGCATAAATAGACTATCAAGTATAACCCAACATGCACAAACAGCAGAAGAGAAACTAGATGAATGGGACCTTCTCAAAATTAAATTTTTATGTGCTTCTAAAGACTTGTCCAAAAGAGCCAAAAGAACCTACAGATTGGGAAAAAATGTTCGGCAATGACATATCTGACAAAGGATTTATCTCTAGAATTTATAGAAAACTCCAACACCTCAACAACAAAAAGACAAACAATCCAATTAAAAATGGGCAGAAGACATGAATAGACACTTCACCAAAGAAGATATTCAGGCGGCCAACAAACATGAAGAAATGTTCACAATCATTAGCCAATAAAAAAACTCACTGCCGTCGAGTCGGATCTGACTCATAGCGACCCCTCCTTAGGTTTCCAAGATGGTATCACTACCTTCCTTCCAAGGAGTGGCTGGTGGGTTTGAACCGCCAGCCTTCTGGTTAGCAGTCAAATGCCTTAGGCACTATACCACCAGAGCTCCCCATTAGCCAATTGTTGTTGTTGTTATGTGTCGTCGAGTTGGACCCAACTCATAGCGACCCCTACTTGGGTTTCTGAGGCAGTATCACTATGGAAGTAGATTGCCCCATCTTCCTTCTGAGGAGTGGCTGGTGGGTTTGAACCGCCAGCCTTCTGGTTAGCAGTCAAGTGCTGTAGGCACTACGCTACCAGAGCACTCCCATTAACCAATGTTGTTGTTGTTGTTGTTATGTGCCGTCGGGTCGGACCCGACTCATAGCGACCCCTCCTTGGGTTTCCGAGGCAGTATCACTACGGAAGTAGGATTGCCCAACCTTCCTTCCGAGGAATTAACCAATAGATAGATGCAAATCAAAACAATAATGAGATACCATCTCACTCCAGCACTAATAGCAAAGTTCAACAAGACAGAAAATAAAAATTCTGGCAATGATGTGGAGAGATTGGGACCCTCATACAGTGCTGGTGGAACTGTAAAATGATACAACAACTGTGGAAAGCAGTACAGTGATTCCTTAAAAAGCTGGAGTTAGAAATACCATTTGACCCAGCAATCCCATTACTAGGTATATCTTAAAGAATTGAGACCAGAATAAGAACAGATAGAGGCACACCCATGTTCATCACAGCACTAATTACAATAGTGAAAAGATGGAAACAACCTACATATCCGTCAACAGAAGAATGAATAAGCAAACTATAGTACATAAACACAGTGGAATACTATGTAACCCTAAAGAATAATGTAGAGTCTGCAAAACACCACATAACACAGATGAAGTTGGAGGACATTATGCTGAGTGAAGTAAGTCAATCACAGAAGGACAATATAGTATCAGTTCATTATTGTAAAAAGTCAAGGAAAAGTTTATGTATGAAAGGAAACTCTTTGTTGGTTATGGGGAGGGGGAAGGGAAGAGAACACTGCAAAAAAAAAAAAAGCGAAAGAGGACAGAAGAGGGATGGGCAGAGGTTGCGGGGGGGACAGCCAAGTTATTCGGCAGGTAGCAGGTAGGAGAAGAGGGGCTGAGAACACACTCCTGTATTTGGGGCCATCTGGGAGCTGGTTCAGTGACTTGAAAGAGGTCAGAGAACCCGGTAAGAGAAAGCGCAGGAGGAGCAAGGGAAACTGCAGAAGAGAAACGCTTGCGGCAGCAAAGGGCAGAAGCATTCGGGCAGAGGCCCCGTGGAGCCCCGGTCGCTGCTGAGGCTGCCACGGTCGCGAAGGGAAGCAGAGCTGGGCAAGAAGGCGTGAGTGGGGTTGGCGTCCCTCCAGGTAGGGAACCGGTGAGGATGGTGAGGATGGGAAGGTGGGAATGAGCGGGACATCCGCGAGGAACCTGCAGAGGTGAAAGGGAGGCCTGCAGTGGGGGGAAGGATGGGAGCCCTGCCTTGCCGGGGACGTCTTCTCGTGAGCATCCACTGGTGGCCTTTCTAGTCTCTGGATGGAAATGACCTCCCCTCAACAGGGACAGAAACATCTGTGTGCGGGCCTCTCCGACCTTAGCCCCACGTCAGCTAAGTGGGGCAACACACAGTCACAAAACTGTACTCAACATGAAAGAGACACATGTAAATATCAGATTTGTTTTACATTTTAATACAAACACGTTCTTAGAAGCAATCTGAAGGGGACCTGGGTGCCTTCTGGTCACAGATAGGGACTTCTCTGTCTCATTCATGTTTGTATTCCCAGGGCCTGGCGTGCAGTTAGGTGCCCCAGAGGGACTCGTCAGCGCTCAGCTGCTATTAATCCAAGGTTAAAGGTTTGAGCCTCCTTGGAGGCACCTGTGAAGACAGGCCTGGCAATCTACTTTTGAAAACTCAGCCACTGAAACATGGAGCAGGTCTACTCTGAAACACCCTCAGGCACCCTGAGTTGAATCGACTTGGTGGCAACTTGTGCACTGCAGTCTGTGCCCATTCAGGCTTGAGGAAGGAAGGAAGGAATGCTGGTCATCTGAGGAAGCAAATTCTCCACAGCCTCCTTCTCTCATTGTAGGTTCGCCTGACGGAAGTACAGGCGTTAGGGACCAAGGCAACAGCCTCCTGTCCTTGCAGCTCATGGGCCTCAAGCCGTGGCTTCTCAGCAGGCCCCTGGGTCTTGACTCTTCTGTCTTCGGCTCCTCGACGAGAACAGGCTCTCCCTCTTTCTTGAGCACGAGGGACCAGCTGTTCTCAAAGGTCTGCCGGACGTCCGTTCCCAGCTGGCCACCTGTCCACACATCTCAGAGCCCTTGTTTGCGTGGGATTTGAGCCTTTGACAATCAGCCGTGAAGCCTTTCTAGACTCCATCAAGGCGAACCACTAACTTCCATTTGAAAATGCCCAGTGCTCTCATCCCACCGGGATTTGAACCCGGGCTGGCCCCAACCCGGGCCTTTGTGAGATACAATGACTTCCCTGCTCTGTGGTGATGTGGTGGGGACGAGATGGTCCTCGGTGGTAACATAAGGAGCCCTGGTAGCACAATGGTTAAGCACTCAGTGGCTACCCAAAAGGTTGATGGTTTGGACTCCCTAGACGCTCCAGGGGAGGAAGATGTGGCGACTGCTCCTATATAATTACAACCTAGGAGACCCTCTGGGGCACTTCTCTATGCCAGGAGGTCATTATGAGTGGGAATTGACTCAACAGCACCTAACAACACAGGAACATGGACACCTCTTCAAAAACAGGGCTCTTTCAGTACAGGAACTACTCGCCATCTTTAGGATTTGAGAACTGAGGGATTCAGAGAGAAGAACTTGGGTTTGATATCACCACACCAAAGGTAAGTCTGCGCTTGGTTGTTTTCTAGCCAGGCATCGATGATCCTAGGTTGTAACGGCTTGTTGAATGGTGTAGCTTCATCACCAGGAAACATTTGCCTGATGTAATGAACCTGGATCTTTCAAGATTTTAGTCGCAAGCTTGTGTTGTTGTCATTGTTGTTGTTAGGTGCTGTCGAGTCATTCCCACTCATGTGACTCTGTGTCCAACAGAACAGACCACTGCCCAGTCCTGGGTCAGCTGCATAGTCTGCTACACTTGAGCCCATCGTTGCAGCCACTGTGTTAATCCATTTTGTTGACGGTGGTCTTCTTTTTTTTGCTGACCCTCTACTCAGCATGATATTCTCCTCCAGGGACTGGTCCCTTCTGACAACATGACCATCAGTAGCTCTTAAACCAAAACAACAACAACAAAAAACCAAACTCACTGCCATTAAGTTGATTCCAACTCATAGTGACCCCCTTTGGTTTTCTGAGGTTGTATCTCTACAGAAGTAGATTGCCCAGTCTTCCTTCTGAGGAGTGGCTGGTGGATTTGAACCACCAGCCTTCTGGTTAGTAGTCAAACGCCTTAGGCACTACGCCACCACAGCTCCTGGGAGCATGGAAAGCTGCAGTTTCATTGTGCTCCCTACCAGCAGTTGCTGTGTGGAAGTTTTCACTCTTCCGTCTCTCACTACATTGTTCTCCAGGGTTAAAAGCCACCAAGTGTTGGATTGGATAATGGCCACATTCAAAGGCACATGGACTGCGGTTGATCTGGAATCTCCCCTGACTGTGGGCACATGGTTTTAAAATAGTGAATTACAATAATTTTGCATCCTGAGTCTTTCATTTTTAGTTTTGTCCTCAGAGTCTAGGTCAGGACCTTGCACCCATTAGGCATATAATTAACACTCGCTGACTAAAGGAATGACTGGTTCTTTTGCTACCACTTGCCAGAAAGTCAGTTCAACATGGTTTGCATTTTGCTTAACCCGGGAAGAGAATGTGTTGTTCATGGAACCCAACAGTCTAGAGACAGAAACACAGCCTGACTCTGGGCTCAAACAAAGCCGTTTGGACCTGCCTGTTAGCTCAGATTCCTTAGGTTGGCTCAGTGGTGTTCCTAGGCTTGGTTTCACCCAGTGTGGTAACTCATGGTATCACCCCCCTACCATAGAGTCCAGCAGAAACTCAAACAACAGCCCATGCTTGCAGCACATGCAGAGGAAATCACGTGATTTGAAGCATCATTGTAACTGGGTAACAATGACAGCTCTGACCAGAGTGCATTAGAAGGTTCAACAAGGAAATCAGCAGAGAGTTTAAGCCTTGTAGGTATATTGATACATGTAAACTGGGTTTACAAAAAATGTTTTTGTTATCTCTAACTACAGGGATATTTTTATAAAAAATCATAAATTTTTGCTGAAAAATCGAACAAAATTTGATAGACAATGATTTAGATGTCACCCCCCTCACTGTGTCACCCCCTCTCACAGCACCACCCCCTCTCACAATGTCACCCAGTGTGGTCTGTACCCTCCAAACCCCCTTGGTGATGTCACTGGGTTGGTTCCACCTCTATCCGCACAGTGGAAGGAGCAGCTTCGGGCAGCAGAGGGGGAAGGAATGGTTCCCAGCTTCCCAGTAGCTGGAAGAGAAGTCCCGAAACTGGGTCTGGTTGAGTCACATTGGCTCTGATAGGCTACATTTGGGTCATGTGGTCTTCATTGAACCAATCACTATGGCCTGCTGGATGGACCTACCAAATGGTGTCTGGGCTAGAGGTGGACAGTTCCTTTAAAGAGAAATGAAGGCATAGTCATCAGTTACCACAAGGAATACAGGGATGCTGGGCTGCAAAACTGTCACTGTCCACTAGAGAATGAAAGAACAAGTCCCTTCCATCTTCTCTGACATGGTACAGAAGCATGGGTTATACCTAGTTGTCTATGGGCTCTAATTTCCCACAATTCATGTGGTCATACTGGTTTTCCTCTCTGATGGAATGCTTTCCATATTCCTCATTCATATCGATTCCACTGCCAGAACCTGCCTGTTTTCACCCAGTGGCTTGATGGTGAGGGACTGAAGATGGATTACTAGAACAGATCCCTGTTCAGGGCTGGATTAAGACCTTGTTGTTATGTGCCATCGAGTCGGACCCGACTCATAATGACCCCTCCTTGGGTTTCTGAGGCAGTATCACTACGGAAATAGATTGCCCAACCTTCCTTCCAAGGAGTGGCTAGTGGGTTTGAACCACCAGCCCTCTGGTTGGCAGTCAAGTGCCTCAGGCACTACACTACCAGAGCTCCTTACAGATTCTAAATAAACACTGAGAAAGATTACAGTGCCTCCTGGTCAACCTCTCCTCGCCTTCATTAAAGAGAAAGACATTTCTAAGCCATAAAATAAATGCAAGGAAGTAGTCCAACAACGAGCTCATCTTCCCCATAAAATCTATTTCCATTACAAATATATGTTTATCCAATTATTTTAGGACAAATGAAATTATTTTTTTCCTGGGTCTCTGCTGTGCTGGCCCGACACACGTTCTTAGTCTGCCGTGGGGAGTCGGCCCTGCTGGCCTCGCTTGGCCCTGGAACAGGACCTTCTCGCCTCCTCTCTGCTGCTGGCCGCCATGGTGCTGGCCTGGCCACACACTGTTGCTCTCATTGCACTGACAAGCAGAGAGGCCGTGGCACTTATGTCCAGGCCTGGAGACCCAGGGGCCTGGAGACCCAGGGGCTGAGTGGTGGGTGATGTAATGTTCATCATTCTCCCTGGGTCCCTGCAAGCCAGAGAGTCTCAGCCTGGGAACCAGAGTGGAGCAGCTCCAGGGGGATCGGTGCCGTGGGACAAGAGAGCCATTCATTCATTCAGTCAGCTACCAGTAATCGACTGCCTGAAGGGTGCAAGGCTGTGAGCTAGACCATGAGAACAAAGCTCAAAATGAAAGGGTCTCCTGGCCTCTGGGCTCCGTGGAAGGCCAGCCACAGGGCTCCAGGAGAGAGTAGGAAGTATCTCACTTAACGGGCTGCCGTCTGGTTATACAAACCCGAAGTCCTTTTTGATAGTAAACAGCTATTACCATGGTTAGTGTGGGCGATCCTGGAGATGGGGGCTGCCACCTGTCATGTCCTCTACAGAGGACAGCACTCCCACTTTCTGCCATTCTGTCCACGGACCTCCTGTCTCTGGGGACCCTCCTTCAGGAAATAGACTCCACCTCTAGGTCGGTCATGCTGTCCTGACAGTGGGGTCTAGCTTTTGCTGGTGTCTGCTCTCATCAGCCTACAGAGGGGCTCTGGGGTGCTCACTCTGCCCTATCCAAACTCTGTCTAAAGGGCACAGAGACTCGGGGCTCCTGGAGGCAGCTTTGTGCAGGATGGTGGTTTGCAGGGCTGTTCCAACACCGTCTGAATAAGATCATCTACGCGTTTGTTCATCGTCTAGGTCCTGAGTTAACTTCAGCACTGCCCAGTCACTGCCATGGCGGTTGAAAACTAAGCAAAGCACAAACCAACAAAACAGGCTTTGTAGTCAGGCCTGGGTTTGAATTCCAGTTCCACAACTTACTGCATACCCTAACCTCTAGCAGTTCCATTTTCCTTACCTATGAAAGGGGGATATCAGTACTTACCTCCCAGCAGAACTGGGAGGATTCAAACCATTAAGGAGAGTAAATAATGGACATAGAGCCTGCTACAATGTCTGCCATCGGTGTTCATCTGTCTGTCCATCCAGCAGGTATTTACCGACTGCCTACAAGGAACCAAGGAGCTCTGGTGGCACAGTGCCTAAGGCATCTGACTGCTAAGCAGAAGGTTGGCGGTTCAAAGCCACCAACCACTCTGCAGAAGGAAGACTGGGCAATCTACTTCGGTAAAGATTTACCACCTTGGAAACGCTAAAGGGGTCGCTATGAGTCGGAATTGACTCAACGGCAGTGAGTTTGGTTTTGGTTTTACAGGGAGCCAGGCGCTGCTGTAGGCGTTATGGGTAGAGCAGTCACAGGCAACAAAAGGCCTGTCTTCCTGCAGCTGACGTGCCAGTGGGTGGAGAGAGACCACGTGCCTGGTGGTTGTAAGTGCCGATGCTGTTGTTGCTCTTAGTTGGCATCATGTCAGTTCCGACTCCTGGCGGCCCCATGTGTGCACACTACAAGTGCCCATTGGGTTTTTAAGGCTGTGATGTTTCAGAAGCAGATTGCTACACCTGTCTTCCAATGCGTCTCTGGCTGGGTTTGAATCCCCAGCCCTCCGACTAGTAGTTGAGCACTTAACCATATGTGTCAACAAGAGATGCCTCTATGTCCCATGGAGAGAAAGAAATCGGGATAAAGGGCCTCCGCAAACCCCCCAAAACTAGTTATTTTATCTGGAACCAATAAGCATTTTTTCTCAATGACTATGATAGGGACTTTGTGAGGGGACTTGGAGCTTGGGCTTAAAGAACTTATTTAGAGACTGGCTGGGAAATAAAATTCATACACACAGGACACTCCAAAACCAAACTCACTGCCATCGAGTTGGATCTGACTCATAGCAACCCCTCTTTGGGTTGCCAAGGCAGTATTGCTACGGAAGTAGATTGCCCAATCTTCCATCTGAGGAGTAGCTGGTGGGTTCGAACTGCCAGCCTTCTGGTTAGCAGTCAAATGCCTTAGCCACTACACCACCAGAGCTCCCCTACACAGGACACTGGAGGACAGTTAATCTCAGGCAAGTGACGTGCCATCCATGCAGGAGAGGTGCTCAGAGGCAAGGTTACTGGGGCTGACAGTCCGTGTGAGGAGTCGCCCCACCAGACTCATAATCCAGAGACACAGGAGGAGCTCGGCTCTGGGCCCATCACCCATCTTGATTTTGGCAGCGCTAGTCTGTACCAGCATAAGCAAGAAGAAGGCTTGGATGCTTACAAACGTCTTGAGTTTTTAGGACATGAATCAGTGCTTCTGGGGAAGATCATGGCACAAGGTCAAGGCTGCTCACCAGGTCATGGGAACGGCATTTGATGGGAATCTCCTTATCTCCGTCCAACTCTTTGCCAAGTCCAACTTCCGTGCAACGCCCAAGATCTTTAAAGGTAATTATGTCCCGGATGCAACTTAATTAGCAATAAATCACTCACTGATTTGGAAAACACTGAGTGAGTCCACCAAACAGACAGCCCAGATCCCAGTAAAAAGAAGGGAAAATGCTCATCGTAAACAGGCTATGTCATAGAGGCTCTGGGCATTTGGAAATACAGTTTTTGTTAGCAATTTCCGAAAAGGCATACTGGTTTAGGAGTATGGAGGGAGATACAAACTCGGAGCAGAGAACAGATAGAAAACTAGCTGTGTGTGGGGTCTACTGATCCTTTGGATTAAACAAGTTCAGAAAATTAAGATGTTGGAGGCCAACTCAACAGAAAGATAAACCGAAATACAATTGGAAAATGGTTCTTGATGTTAAAAAGGAAGGACTAGAGCATACCGAAGGAGCCCTGGTGGGGCAAATGGTGAAACACTCGCTGGCCGACCAAAAGGCTAGTGGTTTGAACCCACTCAGCAGCTCCATGCTAGCAGGAGGCTGGTGACCTGCTATGAGGCAGCTCTAGTCTGTCACATGGGGTCGCTATGAATCGGAATGGACTCAAGGGTAATTAGCAACAACAACTGAGTCAACTAACATTGCCAAACCAACACTCAAGCTCACTGCAATTCTGACTCATAGAGACCCCTCCTTGGGTTTCCGAATTGGTATCTCTACAGAAGTAGATTGCCCAATCTTCCTTCCAAGGAGTGGCTGGTGGGTTTGAACTGCCACACTTCTGGTTAGCCGTCAAATGCCTTAGGCACTACGTCACAACTAACATTTAGTGACTACGTATTTAAATGCCAGGCACTTAAAATGTATGTTATCACCAGGCAACAGCATCTACCTCACAGGGTGTTTGAATGGAATGCCTAAGTGAATGCAGGAGGCTCTCAGCCCAGTGTCTAGCACGTAGTAGGCTTGTAGTGATGAGCTGTTATTACTTAATCCCCATACTAATCCGGAGGTGAATACTACTTCCTCTGCACTAACCAGAAAACCTAAGGGGCAGGATCAGGATCTGAACCTAAGCTCGAGGTCAAAGTCCGTGATCTTCCTAATGATGTGGTTTGGCCTGGAAGGACCCTGACGGCTTTTGACTGTAAAGAATGAGAGAGTAGAAGGGACTTGGAATTCTAGAGACAGCAAGAGCCCTAAGGGTTCTTCTGCAGAAAGTGGAAATGTCTCATTTATGATGGAGGAGGAGGATGAGAGGGCAACTCTTTGTCCAAGCTTATTTCTTATCATCTCACTCTAGTTACAGATTCCAGAGAGGCCATCTTGCCACCTGCACATAGGAAAGCCAAAAGCCAAACCAATTGAAAAAGCCCTTAACAGGAGCATTGAGTCATTGCAAGGGGGTGAGAGGAAGAGACCTTCAGGTTCCAGGAGAAGGCAGCTCCAAGACAAGAATTAATCACCTTCTCTTGTGTTCACCGACTCTTGTCTCTTGTTCTGTTAATGCTTAGTTGAGGCTCTAGCTTACCATTCACAACAATAGTCAGCGAATGTTTAATCATACACGGTATGTTGGGTTACAATGACGAGCACGACTAAAATGGGGAAGACAGGCAGCTCAATTAGGCAACGCATGACAATATGGTGTGGTGAGGGCAGTAAGGGTACAGGGGAAGCAGAGAGAAGTACCCAGACTCTGGGAGAAATCAGGAGGACTTCCTGGAGGAAATCTCTAGGAACAGACACTTACTCTATTTGAAAACCAGATGTAGAGGGAGAGAGGGTAGGAGTGAAGGGAGGAGAGTGTTTCAGGTGGAAGGAACAGAATGTGCAAAGGCCAGGAAGTGAGAGGCCACTTGGATCCTTGGAGGAAGCAGAAGCAGTTCTGAGTGTAAGGTGGAAGAAGTGTGTGGGCTGGGAGGCTGGGAGGGGGCAGCAGCTAGGTCAGTACAGTGTTGCACACACATGGAAGAAATTCGCTTTTTTCAATAAGGGGTCCCTGAAAAACCAGAGGACTAGTATGCTGCATTGTAGATCAATGTGGAGAACAGACTGCTTTGGTCAGGTGTCCTCAAGTTGGTTCCAATTCATAGCACCGTTGTGTGTAACAGAACTAAATGTTGCCCAGTCCTGCACCATCCTCACAATCATTGCTCTTTGAGCCCATTGTTGCAGCCACTGTCAATCCTCATCGAGGAGCTGCTGCTTCTTCACTGACCCTCTTCTTTGCCAACCTGATGTCCTTCTCCAGAGACTGGTCTCTCCTGATGACATGTCCAATATGTGTGAGACGAAGTCTCACCATCCTCGCTTCCAAGGAGCATTCTGGCTGTACTTTTCCCAAGACAGACTGTTTGTTCTTCTGATGGTCCATGGTATATTCACTATTCTTTGCCATAATTATACCATAATTCAAATGCATTAATTTTTCTTTGGTCTTTCTTAGTCATCATCCAGCTTTCACATGTGTATGACGTGACTGAAAAACACGATGTCCACCTTAGGCTTCAGAATGATGACATCTTTGCTCTTTAACACCTTAAAGAGGTCCTTTGCAGATCTGCCCAATGCAGCATATCATTTGAAAACAGACTAGAGTGGGCCAAGTCTGAAAGCAGAAAGACCAGCTAAGTGTTTGAACTAAGGGCAGTGACCAGAGTGGATGGACTGGAGATGTTTGAGAGATCAAGTGTGATAGTTGGAGTTGTGTGTCAACTTGGCTGGACCACAATTCTGAGTGGTTTAAGCAGTTGTGATGTGGGTTATTCCTAACATGAGATTGGATGTATTTGTTTTGAGCAGCCAATTGGTTGAAAGGGCATTTCCCTAGTGGTGTGGCCTGCTTTGGGTATATTTATGGACATCCTGGGAAAACAGACATTCTTCTGTGGATTGGGACCCTGTTGTGCTGCCTTCCAATTGTCTGTGAATCCATATTCAGCCTGGAGATCTTGGATTTCTCATTCGTTGGAGTCAACAGCCAGTATACTGCCTGCCAACCTTGAGCTCATCAACCCCTGCAGTTGAGTGAGTTGGGAAAAGCCTCCAGCTTGACATTTGATCCAGGAACTTGGGCCTTGCCAGCTTCTTTTAAGTGTGTGAGCCATTTTCCTAAGATAAATTTCTCTCTCTCTCTCTCTGTATATATAAGCTTCACTAGTTTTGCTTCTCCAGAGAAGCCAGCCTAACACACCAAACATTGAGTGAAGGGTGAAGCCTGGGTTTTTGGTGTGGGCAACAATGGAGGGCCTGTCATTAGCTCAAGGAAGAGAAGCAGAGGCTGGATGTGGACGGTGTTGGATATCTTAAGTGCCCATGAGGCAGCCTGAACGGGATGCCTGGTGGATCGTTAATTGTGAGGAGCTCAGACGGAAGGTCTGGGCAGGATGTGAATTTGGGAGTCACCAGCACAGTGGGTGAAGGCATGGGATTATGGGATGGCTGAGGCTGTGGGCATATTCACACTGAGGACCAAAAGATGAATTCTGAAGCCTGGCATTTAAAGAACAGTAGAGAGAGTGAACCCGGGCCCAGAGCCTAAGCACCTAAGAATCCCTGCACAAACAGATACTCGAGTAAAATAAATACCCAATTTATTCCATAAAGAGGTCAGAGACAGGACAACTGGAGCATAGAATGCAGGATGCAGCAACCGTTTCCAGGCAGAGAGGTAGGAGGAAGATTGGATTCTAGGGTTCGGTAGCTCTGGGTTAAGACAAGCAATTTACTTCCATCTGGTTTCACTGTGCGTCCCACCTAACGTCAACGCTGAAGCCGCGTGCTGCAATGACATCATGTGGGAGCAGCTACGCCCAGCCTCCCTTCTGTTGACAGGACCAGGTCTAGCTACTGTCTTGTCTCCGTATGGCTTTATTTCCACCCAGTTTTATTTCACTCAATTTCCTTGCTCCTTGGCTATCTCCCAGGGCTCATATAGAGAAATCTCCTAGAAAAAGTATCACCAGAAAAACAAATATAATCTCATCATAGTCTGGTCCAGGTGGCCATTTCACATCATAGCTTGTATTATTTAAACTGTCACGAGTCTCATGCGTTCAGAACTGGACTGTCCCGACAGTGTGGACAGCTCCCTTATGTCCCATCTACTGTTCCGGAGGAGTGCCTGGCTGGAGGCCAGTGAATGCAGCCCCTTCCCCATATGACTCAAATTTTGGACAGTGACATGGAGAGACTTCTGTTTTTCAAACATTCCGTACATTAAGGGAACTGTTAGGAGATAACTCTGTCCGAAATATGCAAGCAATGTTAAGAGCTTGAACAGGAAGGACACAGCTAATGAGAGTCTAGGAAATGAGATCATCTTTTTTATAGAATCATCTGATATTGAGGAAACAAAGAATTTACAAAGGCGGGGACACAATGTAATTAACCAATAGCTGAGCCATCCTTTGGGATAACTTTTAGACCTGGACCTGACCACATGGCTGTGGTAGGACAGCGGATTGGGGTGACCTACCCTGGAGTTTGCTGCCTCTAATGACAGTTTTCTCAGACTCAAATGACCATTTCCTACATTACTACACAGTAGAGAAGTAGAAGAATCTTGGTGGGAGTACAGCGTCCGTCTACTCATGTGTCAGTGCTGGAAGTTACCTCCTGTATTCTACATGGCTGAAGACCAAGGCAAAAAACACAACACAAAATCCCTCAAGTCCAGCTCTGATTCCCATGTCCCAAGCAAACAGAAAGATCCACTTCATGCGCCAAGAACACAAAGAGAACAGCTATTTGTCAGAATAACGTCTCTGCCGCTTATTCTAAAAGTAAAGCACCACACTTTTGTGGCAGCGGATATTAAACCGGAACCATATAGAGATTAGCATAGCCTTTGTGTAAGGATGACACGCAAATTCATAAAGTATTCTGTAATTTTCAAACACATTAAAAAGGCTAGTATCTAAGAAAGGCTTGATAAACTAAATATCAAAAATTGTGTTCATCGAGAGGTGTCAAACTGCATATACTTCAAATTTCTGCATTTTACTGCATTTAAATTATACTTTAATTTAAAAAAATTAAAAAGAGGATAAGGAGAAAAAATAAGTATACTACTAAATGCTTCAGACAAATGAAGCTAAGCCCTAATGTAATATCCCCAACAGGGTCAGAAGCAGGAAACAAATGAGCAAAACCAAGCCAAGCACCCTCGAGTGGACTCCAACTCCCAGTGACCCCACAGGACAGAGTAACTGCCCATAGGGCTTCAAAGGTTGTAAATCTTTATGGAGGCAGACTGCCTCATCTTCTGCCGTGGAATGGCTGGGGTATTCAAACCATCGATCTTTGGTTAGCAGCTGAGAGCTACCAGAGCTCCTTCAAGTAAGCAAAGGTTACTCAAAAAAAGGCATCAGCTGCCTGAACAGACTGCAGTTCTCTTGGATCATGGAGGGGAATTCTTCAGTAAAGTGATGGCACCCAATCTCTTAGCCCATTAAAAAAAACAGAATAGGATTTTTGGGTGATGAGCAAGGGGCGATTTTTGTTGTTTCATTTTCAAATGGTCTATAATTTTAAAACGTTTCCACTAGTATAAATGTCCTGCATGCTCACTCTAGCAAATCAAGAATTCAGCTCTCTGGATTCAGGCATTTCAGGTGGTGGAGGAAGGGCTTTCGATCCATTTATTTAAAACCCAGGCTGAGAAACACACAGTCCTTGTCCTTCTGGAGATTTTAATACGTTTATTTGAAAACCAAGTTCTGTGAAAGAGCACACTGAGTAGTCATAGCTCCTCTCCAACCAAAGACCAGGAGCCAGGTTTCTCCAGGAGGCGCAGAGGTGATGACACGCGCACAGAACAGCAGGTCTCGGCTCGAGTGTCCTCACAGCGGTTTCCAACACGAGCCGGGACAGCTGTCTCCGACGGGCACGAGTCTGGGAAAGGGAGAGGGGAGACAGGGTTATTCTGTATTCCAAAAACATGTGTTTCTTTATGACTAGCTGTTGAAGTCTAAAACTAGCCCGTCCCGTTAACTGGGAGATTATAGTTTCAAATTCCAAATAACTTGATGTTTTTATCTTTTTGAAAATTAAGAGGAATCCAATTTCCAACTACAAACTTGTAAGCCCTTTTATAGTCAAATGCTTTGAAAGACTTACTAAGGTCTTCAGGAAGGAACTGTGAGAGGCCAAAAGGGGTTAATGGGAGACAATCCAATCCTGGGAGGCTCAGTGTTCCAGGTGTCCACACCACCACACGTGCTGCTTAGGGGTGGGGTGTCCACACCGCCATGTGCTGCTTAGGGGTGAGATGTCCATACCGCCACATCCTGCTTAGGGGTGGGGTGTCAACACCTCCACATGCTGCTTAGGGGTGGGCCACGTGCTGGTTAGGGGTGAGGGTATCAATACCGCCATGTGCTGCTTAGGGCTGGGGTAAAGCTTAGGTAACCATCAAGGACTGAAGGATAACTTTCAAAGGCAAGGTCACACAACAGGGACATTAGAATAAATCTCCAAGGTCCAAACTAACAGTCTCTCTGAGGTATCACTATATTTTCTTACCAATGTCCTCCCTTAATATTATTATCTGAGATTTCTATAAAAGCTTTTATTAATTAATATTCAGTGTGCAATACTTACCAAGTGAGAGTTGCAACTAGACTCTGAAACTACTTTTCTTCTGTCATAATGTAATAAATGATACTGTCTTTATCTTATTTAAAGACTGGAGAAAATGTGTACTTGTCAGAAAATGTATTTGGGCTAGGGTGGTATTAGAGAACTGTGGTTACACAGATCAAATGCTTCTTCAAATATGTGTTGACCGTTTAAAAAGAAATATGGGAAATAAGAAAGGCAATATGGTAAAATTAGATATCCCAATCCTGTGCATCCAAAGACCTCTTTCCACATTCGTAAAATACTGGCACAGCCATGATCTTTCTCGACCGGGCAAAGCTTTGTGGTATGGTCTTTAAAAAACACGACGAAGACAGCCAGGTCCGATTCCCGGTGATGCCGTGTGTGTCAGAGCGGAACGGAGCTCCACGAGGTTTCCAGGGGCTGAGTTCCTCTGACGAGTCTCTGGGGAGACTCGAACCTCTAGCCTTTCAGTCAGCACCAAGTGTTAACTGTTGGTGCCCCCCAAGGATCTCGGTGTACAGGCTATCTGGCCCCAAACCCCATTAGCATCACATCTGACACACACTAGATGTTCAACAGGGGCCTGGAGGTGCAATGTTAGGCTCTCAGCTGCTAACTGAAAGGTGGGCGGCTTGCGGTTTGAACTCATCCAGCAGCTCTGCAGGAGAAAGCCCTGGCAGTGGGCGTCCATAGAGGTGACCGCCTAGAGAGTCTATGGGGCAACTGTACCCTGTCACCTGGGGTCACTGTGTGTCAGAATCCACTCAACGGCACCCACACAGACACTTCACGGCTTCACCACGTACATTAGCATTACAGCTTCCCACGTCAGAAGATCCTGTGCTACTCACAGGGTGACCTCCGCTCTGTGCACAGAGTGCAACTGATCCTCCGCAAGCAACTTACTTCAGAAGGTAAACCAGTTCCGTCACTAAGCAACTGTCCAGCTCAGGAGACAGATTTTTCTCTTGGTAGCAAGACCGTCCAGGAAAGAACCGAATAGATTTACATTCTGGAGCAAACTCTACCTTCTCACGGAGCTTTAAACAGTGTGCAGACCAGCCCCTTTGAACAGGGCACTAAAGGCAGAGGGTTGTTGAAGAAGAAATTGGTGCTTATGTAGCATGGAGAGGTCAGAAAGAGGGAAAGTTTAATGCAGTTTAGGTAATTATGGATTAAGCACCTGTGGCAGTTAAGGTTATGTGTCAACTAGGCCTGGGCCTTGGTTTTGAGTGGCTGGGCAGCTGGATGTAGTACTCCCCATGAGACTGATAATAAACTCCGTGGTGGAATCTACTGTGAGCAGCTGAGTAGCTGCTTTAGGGAATGTGGTCTGCTTCCGGTATGTAAGGAGAAGCTTTGGGAATAGTCTGTAACTTTTGGCACACTTGAGTCCTGCATGTAGCCAAGTCATTACTCAGCAAGGTGCCATATTGTCTGCCGATCTTGGGATTCTTAATGGACTCGAATCAATGACCTGCCGTGTGGTTTAGTGATATTGAGACTGTGCCCTTTTACTAATCGACATTGGGCTTGCCAGCCTCAGTAGCCAGTAGCTGCCTAAGTGAAGAAAGCTTCAATGGGTCAGGAGCAAGAGTCAGAGCTGAAGCCCAGGTCTGGCTTTCACCCAGCCCCTAGAGCCTGGCTGGCACTTTGAATAAGGACTTCTAGGCTCCAAAACTGTAAAATAATAATTTGCTGTTTGTTCAAGCCATCTCATTTGTGGTACTTTCTGTTAGAGCAGCACAGAGTAACCGAAACAGCACCATAACAAAAATAAGGAAAAGAAAAAGGGAAACGTCGAGACAACGGCCTTGCATAAAACACCCGGGAAGTACCGAGGACAAGACCTCCCCTCCCGTGCAATCCTGTTTGGCGCGCACCTCGGGCCCTTAGTCATCAATATACTCGAACGGTTCTGGGGGCTCTGGCTCTTGTTCCTCCTCCTCGATTTTCGGGCCGTGGGCTGCCACCGGTTCCACCAGCTCTTCAGTGTCTTCACTGGTATCCTTCAGGATGATGATGCCTCCGATGGAGAGCTGCAAACACACAAGAAGGAGTGAGGCAGCACCAGACTCTAGTGTGCATCCTTCTCAACGGCACCTTAGGACAACCTCAATGGCCTGGAAGCAAAGGACCGGGCTGGAAACGCTACCTTCCTCAATGGGACTTGCAAAACTTGGCACGTGCACCCGTGTGATCCCACACAGGCGACTTCGGCAGACTGCTCAGCTACAGAAAGTGGCTGGTAAGACCTTCCCGACTATTCCTTCAAGTTAGTGTGAAGACTGAATGAGGAGAGCAATGTCACTGTGCAATGACAGTACATAAAGTAACTGTGTTCTAGAAGGAGTACTGACAAACTCAACTCACTGGCTTTGGATGGTAGAACATATGATGCTGTTCTACTTGGATGAGGTACCCCAATGTAAGGGTAGTATTTCCCAGCCTACCTGTAAGGTCCCCGGTTTGAACCCACCAGCCGCACCATGGGATAAAGATGTGGCAATCTGTTTCCACAAAGGCTTACAGCCTTGGGAACTCTATGAGGCAGTTCTACTCTGTCCTAAAGGTTGGTATGAATCAGAACTGACTTGATGGCAGTATTTCCCAGACATGGCCCCAACTAGTAGTCTCAATCTGACTTGAGGGAAAATGTTTACTTTCTGAGCATGATACTCTAATGCTTGCTGCTCAAGGCTTGGTCTTGGACCAGCAGCAACATCAGGTGGTTAGAAACGCAGAAAACCCAGCTCCCCCCGAGCTCTACAGAACCTGTATTTTAACAAGACCCCTGGGTAATCTGTATGCACACTGAAGTGTGAGAAGCACACGATGCTAAGATATACTCTAGTATTTGTGAGAAGACAGTCATTTTGGATCCAAAAGACAAATCTACAAATGGACAGCCAATTTTTCTCCACAAGCTTCAGAACAACAAAAAGACCCAAATAAATGGTCTACAAACCCTTATGATGCAAGACAACGAAGAAACACATAGGAAACAAAAGGGAATGAGACTGTGGAAGCAATTCTATGAAGCCCTCTCCCAAACGTATTAGCAGAAGGTAAATCAAACACCAAACTAGTCACCCGTCTCTGGTGTGCTAATCTTATTCTATTTGCTGCCTGTGTACAAGGAAATGGAAAGCTGCTCTCTGTAATTAGATTACTCAACAACAGTGGCAGGGCACATCTGGAAAAAACATATTTCTACCAAAGAACATTACTGGGAAGCAAGAGAAACACACAGCATATTAGTGAAATGATTCACATGTGTATAAGCATTGCTACAGTTCAACATAATCTGATATTTACTCGTCAGAACTCTGCCCTGCCACACTATAAACTGGTGTGACTTCGCAAATTTCTAAACTATTTTCCCTCTCTGAATATACACATGCCCACACACATTAGTTCATCATTTTGTTCCTTAAAATATTTGCTTTTCTTTCTAAGAGTTCTGTAGTTTTAGGCTCATACACGGATCGATTTCCAGTTAATTTTTGACTATGGTGTGAGGTAGAAGACCAAAATCATTCTTTTCCACGTAGATATCAATACCATTTGTTGAAACGACTATTCTTTCTCTGTTAAATTGTTTTCACACCTCTGTCAAAAACCAATTGATCATAAACGTATAGGTACACAAATGTTTATCTACCAGACCACAGTCTTAATTATAGGAGCTTTATAGTGAGTTTGAAATTGGGAAGTTTGAATTCTCCAACTTTGTTCTCATTTTTTCCAGATTGTTTTGGCTATTCTGAGTCTCCTAAATTTAAAATTTTAGGATCAGCTTGTCTATTTTTGCAAAAACAACTGCTGGAATTTTGATAGGGATTGTGTTGAATCTGTAGATCACTTTGAGTAGCACTGTCATCTGAACAATATTAAGTCTTTCAATCTCTGAACGTAGGTTATTGGTCTGTATTTGTCTTTTCCTGTGGTGACTTTGTTTGGTTTTGCTACCAGGGTAATACTGACTTCAGAGAATGAACTGAGAAGCATTCCCTCAACTTCAAGTTTTAGAGTTTGTGAAAGTTTGTTAATTTTTCTTTAAACATTTGGTGGAATTCACTAGCGAAGCCACCTGGGCCTGGGGTTTTCTCTGTAGGAGGGTTTTAATTACTAATTTAATACCTTTCTTTGTTCTAGATCTATTCAGATTTTCTATTTCTTCTTGAATCAATTTCACTAACCTGTGTCTTTCTAGGAATCTGTCCAATTCATGTAGGTTATTTAATTTGTGGGCATACAGTTGTTCATAGTATTCCTATCTCATCCTTCCTATTTCTGTAAGGTTGGTAGTAATGTCTGCTTCTTTCATTCCTGATTTTATAATTTTAATCTTCTTTTTTTTCCTTTATAAATCTAGTTTAAGTTTTGCTGGTCTTTTCAAAGAACCAGTTTTTGGTTTTGTTGTCTCCCTCTCCTGGTCTTCAATTCCATTACTCTTTGCCCTGATCTTTATCACTTCCTCCCTTCCGCTTGCTTTCGGGTCAGTTTGTGCTTCTTTTTGCTAGTTTCTTAAGGTGGAAGGTTAGGTCATGATTTGCTATCTTTTCTTCTTTTTAAATACAGGTGTTTACAGTTATTAATTTCCCTCTAAGAACTGCTTTTGCTGCATCTCTTAAGTTTTGATATGTATTATCTTATTTTCATTAATCTCAAAGTATTTTCTGACTTTGTCTATGATCTAGCGGTTATTTAGAAAGGTGCTGTTTAATTTCCACACATGGTTACATATGGTTTACCTATGTCAGGCATTGTTTTACATGTAACAACCTATTTCACCTTCATAGTACCTCTAGGAGATGGGTAATATTACCATCTTAATTTTACAGATGAGAAACTGAATGAAACATGAAGAGATTAAACCTCTTGTGTCAGCCTCACAGCTGAGAAGTGGCAGAGCTATAATACAGACTAAGTTCTGTCCAATTCCAGCCTTTCAACCACTACATATAGTTGTTTTCTCACCCCTTGTCCTTGTCTTTTCTAACTGGTAATCTAACTGGTAACACCTTGGCTTACTACTGTAGGTGAGAGTTGTTTTCCATCTATCATCAAGACCCTAGCTGGTAAGATTGGGCTTATCTTCTCTAAGTATTTAGAAATTTTGTCAATAATGTTGCCACAAACCCAGGATCTATGTCTTGAATGTGTCCACTGATGGCTCCCTAGTTTCCAAGAAACAAGATCTTAGAAAATAAAGGCATTATCATGCTTGAATCTCAGACCAGTATTTGTTTCTAATGTGAAACTTTCTGCTTTGGAATAAACTAGAGTACACTCAGATCCTTCCCTATGTCTAAAAGCTAATGAATTTATGCTAAAATGGCAAGGAGGCCACATGTTCTGACCTCCTCTAATCTTACAAGAGGAAGACAGGATTACCAGCAGTAACCCAAGGCCTATTCCTGCCAGGCCAGACATGCTGCCTCCCTCCAGCCCTTTCACCAACCGTTCCTCCCAAAGCACCACCACCTCTCTCCTGGGTCCGATAATTCGCTGCAGTGGCCACACAGAGCTCACAGATTATGAGGTTTATTAGGGAAGCACCAGGCTACAACTCAAGTTCAGGAAGAACGCTCAGTCTCTCTCCCAGCCCACCGTCCCTCAGCCAACAGTCTCTCACAGTCTCTTTCCCAGCAGCACGTGTCTCTTTCAGCAGCACGTCTTCCTCAACCAGCAGTCAGAGAAAGTTCTGCCTCTAGGAGGTCTCCTTTTGAACCCGGCAGGGTGGTCAAACTAGCCAATCATAGCATCAGAACTCTAAGCACCTTAGAGACAGTGGGCACCTCCCAGAACATTGTTTTGTGCCACGCCCAACAGAAATACTCCAGGTGGACAACTTCAGTAATCAGGAGCTCCTCAGTTGCTCATAGAAAATCCCACCTTGGAGTTTACAAAGACTTATGGGTAGAAAAGCCACACTAAGTAATTTACTACACCACAATTTATGAAAGCAGCATAATTATAATGATGATAAATTAAGATTTAACAGTGCCAGGGCTTGCTCTATGTGCTTGTGTATCAATGTTATAAACTTCTTTAATCTTTGCCATATTCCTATGAGTTAGGGAGATAATCTCCATTTTATAGTAAACTGAGGCAGAAAGGGGTCTAGTATCCGACCCTAGGTCATACAGTATATAAGTGGCAGAATCGTGATTCAAACCAGGATGCTTAGAAAATTTATCCTTCTCTATCAAGATTCCACTGTCCTATTAATATGCCACTGGCATATAGTTAAGAGTCACGGGTAACTTACTGGTTTGAAAGGCTGGTATCTACACGTTTCTGTCATGGTTAGGACCTTCAGTTGGGCAGGCATAACTCGGGCTGGGTTATCCAGCAACTGGAAGTTTGGCTCAGGTTCTTTTTTCTTCTCTTTTTCTTCCTTCTTTTCTGCCTCATCCTAAAAAGCAGAAAATAGCTCCATAAGGCTCACATCTCTTCTAGATTACTGGGTACATGTGGGAAGTTTACTAAGCAAATATCAGGTGTAAAAAGTAGTAGATACAGTGGAAGGAAAACTAAAATGACATCAAACTCAAGGGGAGGAGATGGTAACTCTGGAGGTGAGTGTGGTATTTCAGTTTCAAAGCATGAGGTTTCCTACCAACAGAGTTCAGAAAAGAGGGTCTATTTAAGCAAATGATAAGAAACTCCGGTGGCTGAACCATGAGGAGGATGGGGAAGAAAGGCTTCAAAATCTAGCCGACATCAGATCTTGCCTGAAAACATTCTTCTCCCATCATCACCTTTTCATCTTTGGAAAATCTTGCCCTTCAAAAAACCCATTTTGGTTCTCATTTCTTTCAGGGACCCATTTGACTTGCATTCTTTTATTCTTCCCAAAAAAGGTTATAAATTATGAACTCTCTTCTAATTAACATTGTATGATTTGATATGCTTGGAAAAGGACAATTATTTAAAATAATCCAAAAGTAAAGTACAATATTGTTCAACTAAGGAAGAATCTGGACCATGACCGAGACAGATAATAAAGACATCAACTCGATGGATGGGCACCAAGTTACACTTACCACTTCCATTTTCTCTTCCTCTTTTTTTTCTTTCTCTTTTTCTTTCTTTTTAGCCTTGGCAGTAATAGATAACACAGCAGTGGAAACCTAAAGGAAATGAACAGGCAGTAAGCCTCATGAAGAACAAAAGCGTCGGGGAATCGACAGGAAAATAAACAGGACATTTATTCACATAGTTTACAACTGTCATCAGGTGAACCTTTAGTTTCTGAAGGTGTCAGTCCACTAGAACTATAGTTTTCTTTCAAACTGTAGCCTCTCCTGGATGTGCATTTTTATTGTGTACTTCTGAGAGAGAGGTAAGGGTGCTGTACTCTTTTTTGTTTTATAAGGAAAGCACAGGAAAACATACAACTTCCTCTAGCCCTGGTGGTAGAGATATCCTCTCTGGCTTAGATACCCTATAACGGTAATATACAGTATTTAAATGGTTAGCTGGGAATTAGTCCTCCTTGATGGGTCTCATGGAAGTCGAAGGTGAAACAGGGGCTTTGAAAAGCTGGATTTATTAGTGTGAAGCCTGGCTTTATACCTAAAAACAGGGGAGAGGGTCTAAAAGAAGGATGATAGAAAACAAGATGCTGTTGTCAGAGAGGATTCATCATCTTCAAACGTGGTCAATTACATAATTATCCTTAGTTACACACAAAATTTATAGCAAATAATCAATAACTGGCTAATACAGAGTGTTATCCTGAGAGAAAGAACCATTTTCCCAGATATAAGGTCACGGAAAGATAATATTTCTACATAGAACTTCAGGGCCAAGTGCAGCTCTCTCATTCACTAGACTTGGACTGAAAACATACCATCCAGTGTCCTCATATACAGTTGGTGGGAATATAAATTCGTCCATATGGATAAACACATACATACATTACTTATGATCAAGCAATTCCACATGCAGGATTCGAACCTACAGATTTACTTATATAAGTGCACAAATATATGTGTATAAAGATTTTCATTCCAGCCTTATTTAGACCAATGAAAAATATGTAATAACCTAAAATGGCCACCAAATAAAGAACTGGTTAAATAAACAATGGTACATCCATAAAGGGATATAAAAGAACAATGAGATCCAAACATATTGGAAATTTTCAAACTACTGTTAAAATGAAAACAACAAGATGCAGAACAGGACATAGAGAATAATTCTATTTGTGCCTAAAACTACTGGTCTGTCAGAGAAAACCTGTGGAAGGATTCACACACTGTGATTCCTGGGACACAGGACTTGGATGAGTAGGTAAGAAAAACACGTTAGATTTAATGATAAGTACTACTTTATGGAAATTAATTGAAAACATTAGCAATAAAAGCAAATCTGAATGAAACACTCAGTAGCTCCTTATATGTAACTACAAAACAAAGAACCTACCTTTTCCTTTTCCTTTTCTTTTGGTACTTCCAGAGGGGCAGGATACGCAAATGTGGATGGTTTACAGTTTGATTTATACTGAACTTTTGGCATCTGAAAAAATAAAAGAACTTCTCATTCCTCTTCTTCATTAAAATAATTAAAATCAGGATTTAATTATTTTATGCTCTTAACAAGCAAACAGATGCAAAAGGAGATCAGAAATTTAAATCTGGACTCAATCTTCAGTTACAGTGCTGCACAATTATGTTAGCACTTTTCTCTGAAGGCATCTACTATCTCTGACTGAATTCTTTGTCATGTGCTCCACAGAACTACCTGCAGTCCTTCATGCTGAAATTCTGTTTTTCTGAACAAGCATCACTTTATATCACCTTTACTTACCACCCACCCTGCTTTAGTGGGTTAATTCCCACTCAGTGCAGACATCAATTCAACTGTTACCTCCTTTGTAAAGTGTTACTGACCCAACTTTGATGTGCCTTCATTGTACCATCCTAACGGCCCACACAAGTCTGTATAGTTTCCACATCATATAAGAATGTCTTACAAAGGTTTGAAAGGAACCTCACAGAAAAGTCAGCGTCACATTGCTTCCTGCCCAGGTTTAAAGTTCTCTAGTTTGAACTTGTCTTTATTGACCTAATTTGCAGTGGTGGAGAATGGTAGTAAGAATCACATTTACTAGACTATGGAAGACCTTGTCTTTTCCATCCTACTTTCTAATATGTTGTTGTTGTTTGCCATCGAGTTGGACCCGACTCACAGAGCCCCCTCCTTGGGTAGAATGAAAACGAGATCAGAGTTGTCTGTCAAAGGAACAGAGGCCCTGAAGATCATGTAGGATGCTACATAATAATGTCAAAGGTCAGTGTGTTTGGAAACCACGACTCTGATTTTGAGACATGAAACTGCCCAACATTTCCTAATAAAGGATACAGCCTTGAACATGTCATGGAGCAGTTCTGCTCTGCACATGTGGAGCTGTCCTGAATTGGAATCAACTCAACAGTAACTAACAACATTAGTTTTAAGACTGGACGCTTAACCAAAGGATAACTGGCTGTATGTTGTTGTTGTTATGTGC
>NW_006921593.1:28230583-28235068 GCF_000298275.1 Orycteropus afer afer
GTGGGTTTGAACCGCCAGCCTTCTGGTTAGCAGTCAAGTGCCTTAGGCACTATGCTATCAGAGCTCTCAACTGGCTATATAGCTGCACTGAAAAAGCAATGGAATGAGACAACTATTATCTGAAATTTGTTGGGCTAAAATCCTTCCCCTATAAAGTTGAATATAACATTTTACCAAGAGTGACGAGCAGATGTGAGAATTATCTAAAGGGCAAAGAGCTCTGAGAGGAAGAGACCAAGAAGGTGACTCATCAGGCCACAGGACTGAGGAAGAGTGAAGTACAATCAAACCCCCACCCATTAAAAGGGGAAAAAGATGTGATGACAGCGGATGCAGCACCTTAAGGCTCTGACGTCAGTCACTAGTTTCACGTGGTCAGATCCCCTGGCTCCTCACTGCTGGTCTCGTTTCTGGCAACCACCAAAGGGACATTCTCCCACTTCCCCCACTTTCTATCTATAATCTTTTCTTCCATCAATCATTCTAGCATCACTTAACTCTCAAACATGTCCCTGTCCCAAATCTTCATTCCTTATTATTAAGACATAGGTGAGGTCCTCATTCTTCCCTGCCTGGCTTACTGGAGTGGCATTGTAACAGGTTTCCTTTGCTGTCAGAAAGAGCTGTCTAAAATGTCAATTTCATCAGGTCATTCATTTGCTGGATGGAGTCCTTCAACAGTGCCCACACCTTCAGGATTAAAGAGAACTCCTCAGAGTGCTCTACGAGCCCCTTCACACCTATACATTAGCCTCCTCTCATACCACTCTCTCCCAACTGTCTAAAGAACTTCAGATGCAGAAAAGTAAGGATTTACCCAAGACTACACAGTTAGCAGAATCTCCAGGTAGGCTCAAATGGTTAACTCAGCTGCTAACCAAAAGGTTAGAGGTTTACGTCAACCCAGAGGTGCCTATGAAGAAAGGCCTGGTGGTCTACTTCCAAAAAATCAACCACTGAAAACCCTACAAAGCAGTTCTGTTGAGACACGTGGGGCTGCCATGAGTCAGAATTGACATGAACGCCAATAGCGCACTGCTAGCAAGGAGAATGGATTTTCAAAACTCTCCCTGTCACACTCCATTCAACAAGATGATGATTCAGCTTGAAGGGAAATACTTTACTGATAAGAAGTGATGCAGATCCATGTGTAGCTACGGAAAAATCTAAGAAGCACTGCTAATCTTTAAAATTAAATGACAAGCCTTGGAGTGACATTGAGCAGGACAGTCCACAAAATAGAGATTTCAAGAACATACCTTTAAGTCCTTGTTAAGGCCAATGACACAGGTCGGGGTGTAAGCCAATGACAAGAAGTGTGAAAGAGGAAACCAAAACCAGAACTGGGTAAAGACAAGGACGCCAACCACAGAAGGCATATGGGTGTGTCCAGTCCTGGATTGTAAGGAGATGGTGACATTATGACCACCTGCAGAAAAAGGGAAACACCATGAACATTAATCCAGCAGATAAGACTAAAGACTTCTAAGCAGTGCACTAAGGAAATATTAGGCGATAAACTTCAGAGCAGAGACCACACAACCTAACATGGAGTCCTCAGAACTAGTTAGCCAGTGTCTCCAAAACTGGAAGTGTCTCATTTTCACCAGACTTGGGACAAATGTAGACCTGCTCCCCATATAAGCAGATATTTTCCAAAAGTAATATCCAAAACTGTGAGGTCAAATGAGCAAATATTATTCTGTATTATAAACTAACTTTCAATGACTTAATACATAGTGAAGGTTAAGTATGCATCATATCTACGAACAGTAGCAAAGAGACAAAAAGCTGTCTGAATTTTTACCATATGCCTAAATGTAGGAAAATACATATTTATATAACAATTACACATTTATAAAAATGTTTAATGGTAAAGAATGTTTCTTGCTTTTTTAGGCACTAAGCTCTGGTAGTATCGTGCCTAAGGCACTTGACTGCTAACCAGAAGGCTGGCGGTTGAAACCCACCAGCCACTCCTCAGAAGGAAGGTTGGACAATCTACTTCCGTAGTGATACTGCCTTGGAAACCCAAGGATGGGTCGCTATGAGTTGGGTCTGACTCGCCAGCATATGCAACAACAACAAGCAGAATAAAAATTATTAAAATGTTGAGAACTATCCAGAACAAGTTAGGAAGATCCAAATGCAACTATAGGAAAACCTAAGCAGCACCAGGCAGAACTCTGTGAATCAGTAAATCACCAGAATGGACAGGAGGCAGTTCTGACATGAACTAACCTTGTAGCTTTCAACAAATCACCTCATCTTTGAGTTTTCTCCCATTAGCAAAATGAACCCCAGCAGTGGTGTTCAAAAGGAAAATTCTGACCTACAACTTTTGATTCAATTGAAAATTTTCAAAAAAGTATAATAAATTAAACAATGATACCAGAGCTGATTCTATTTAACCAGAAGACTGAGTTGTGTAAGGATGCCTTGGAACCCTACCTATGTCTTGCCAGCCTCCTAGCCGATTCCTTGAGGGAGTATAGAAAGAGAGAGTCTGAAAACCAGTGAATTCCACCTAAGAGCCAAGCATCAGCCAGAGCAGAATCTTTAACAGCACTTGACATGCTAGGAGGCTAGGAAGTGCTGCAAACTCAAAAGTTTTCAGGAAGCAACCAGTTAATACGATGAGAAAAGTGGACTAGGAGCAGTGAGGCTGGGGAAAAGCCCATGCCTTATTTAAACAAAACAGGGAAACTGTGACTAGATACGTAGGCCTTAAGTATTTTATAGATATATTTTTTCCAATACCACTAGGTCACTTGGTCATTTTGCTTTAAAAGTAGGCTCTAACCTTGCAAATTATGTTTGGTTGGCAAAACAAAAAACATCATTGGGTTCGCTGTGGCCCATGGGCAGCTATGTGGCAACCTCTGGTCTACATGGTAACAAAGTTAGTGCTGGAACACAAGACTCTGAGATGCAGAGTTCTTAGTTTATACAATGACCTTAACTATGATAAACGGGGCCTATCTCTTCTGAACCAGGATCCTAAGTGGGACTCCAAGGCTGAATCTCACTGCTCACAGGCTCCGCATCTCAGCCTCTCACATGCGCCCCACCTCTGCTTGTGCCAGGAAGGGAGTATTGACTTTACTAAATCAAAATGTATTTTAATTATTGTAAGAATCAGGGTGCTACTGCTCAAACAAATAATTCAGATTTTCTGAAGACTCCACTACTACAGATCTTTCATTTAAGATTTCATATGGAGGGGGAAAAAGAAAATCAGGTGTGCTTTAATTCCAACAGGTGTGCTTCAATTTCCAACAGGCAAGAGTTACATAAATTTATCATCTATTTATACCCTTCTACATTTACTGAATGCTTCCTATACACTGAGAAACTGGAACAAAATACTGGAAAAGATCCCAAGAAGCTAGAGCAATACATAATTAATTACAACAAGACATAAAAGTATTATGATAGCTATAAACACAGGTGTTATTGGAAACATACAGCTAAGCATGCTACCTAACCCAGGGTGGTAGCTGGTCAGAGTGGAAAGGCAGAAAGTTGCTAAGAGATTATGCCATCCGACCTGTTTTGAAGCTGAACATTTATTTCTACAAAATCTATCTTCTTCAGACTTACAAACTAGCCTTTTGTTCTAACATTCTGAGATTTAATAAACAAAGGAGGGTTTATTCTACTGATAGTGTTTATAGTGTTACAGACTTTATTTATAAACCTTCCTAATTTTTGGCTTTAATCCCTTGAAGAGACTCAATCACCGAGTGAGTTCTCATAAATGTCCCTTCCCTCATTCCTCTGCAGTTGGCCACTCTGTATTTTCATCAAGACCACTGACTTTACTAGACAGAGATCAGAACTGCAATTGTTTCTAACACAGTTGCAGCATAGACTTTGGGGATAAAATGTCAGCACAGTGAAAAAGGAGAAGAGAACAATGTTCACATAGTTAACAGTGAGCAGTACAGTACAGAACTTTTATAGACCAAATACCAAAAACCACCCAAAGCAACACCATTATAAATAAAAAGAGAAACGGAAAAAAAGCACAAAAACTCGACTGGTTCATGACAAATCAAATAGACATTCATGAAAAAGAGGTGGAAGGAGAAAGAGGTCAAAGGGGAAGGAAAGAGAGGAAGACAGAGATGACTTGTAGTAAAGATGAACAGTAAAGCTGAAATGGAGACTCACCCTCCCCCAAGTTTTAATGAACAAGCCACACACAGTAAACACCAGTGACAAATGGCAGCAGCGGCAATAGAACAAGTATCGAGTTGAGTCTGAAATCACTACCTTCAAAAAGTGGTAGCTAAAGGAATGGAAAACAAGAACAAAACCAGATGGTAGTGTGTTGTTGTTATGTGCCGTCGAGTCAGACCTGACTCATAGCGACCCCTCCTTGGGTTTCCGAGGCAGTATCACTACAGAAGTAGATTGCCCCATCTTCCTTCTGAGGAGTGACTGGTGGGTTTGAACCGCCAGCCTTCTGGTTAGCAGTCA
>NW_006921593.1:28235168-28254169 GCF_000298275.1 Orycteropus afer afer
ACTCATAGCGACCCCTCCTTGGGTTTCCGAGGCAGTATCACTACAGAAGTAGATTGCCCCATCTTCCTTCTGAGGAGTGGCTTGTGGGTTTGAACCTCCAGCCTTCTGGTTAGCAGTCAGGTGCCTCAGGCACTATGCTACCAGAGCTCCTGATGGTAGTGTAATAAAAGGTTACTCCTAAATCCTGCTTGGAAAACTACTGATCAAATCTAGCCACACGAGTCTCCAGTTTTAGTATGGATAGAGTCAGGAATGAAAAAGTAGCAAAAGAGATGGTGACGAATACTGAATCCATTTAAATACGGAACTAAGGCTAACCCGGAGCTCTGGTAGCATAGTGCCTAAGGCACTTGACTGCTAACCAGAAGGTTGGCAGTTCAAACCCACCAGCCGCTCCTCGGAAGGAGGATGGGGCAATCTACTTCCGTAGTGATACTGCCTCGGAAACCCAAGGAGGGATCACTATGAGTCAGGTCTGACTCGACAGTACATAACAACAACAACAAAGGCTAACCAACTGTGGGAACAGAATACAACTATACCAACTTTACATTATGTAGACACAATGTACAAATACTGGAAGGTAGTGAGGAACAAGGAAAGAGAACACACGGGATGTCAATGTGTATCCTGTTTACACATGGAGAATCAGTACCATCTAGAACTGCATGATTTACTTTACCTGAAGTTACTGAGGGACACTTTCCTTACCTACATACAGCTGCAAGGAAATGTCTTTACATTAAAGTGAGAGAAAGTAAATTCTATCTTAACATGAAAAGTTCAAGCGAGAAACCCTCAACTTCCTGAAAAATTAACACATTAAATAAATGGGTTATAAAAGGAGCATTTGCTTCAAACATTTAGGAAAGAGCACCAAAATCCTAAGAAAAGAGAAAGGAAATAATAAAGACAAAAGCAAAAATAATTTAGAAAAATGTATAATTAGTATATAAACAAATAAAACAGGAGAAATTTCTTGTAAATCTAAAAAAAAGGACAAAATATCCAAATTAGAAAGGAGACGGGAGTAAAAAGAAAGGCCCTACAAGTGCGATTACGTAAAGTTACAAAGCAAGGAATTTAAAAGCCTTGATGTGTTATTAAAACACACTCAGAAAGGGCAAAATATGAAGAGATTAATTAACAAGAAAAGTTTAAGAAAATTATTTTAAAAATTGCAGCTTCTTTTCTGGATCCATTTTTGTTCCAAATATCCAAACATTCCCAGTTGAACTGAGAAAAGAGTAACTGCAACAAATAGGGAAGACAATGTTTTCATTAGAAGAAATACAGATAGCTTCCCACTTAGAGCTGATAGTTCTTTCATTAGATTTACTTTAAAGAATTAGTCTGTACTGTAAAGCAAAGAGGAGAAGATGAAAGTTGAGCAGGAAAACTCAAACAGAAATAATGAGAATACCGACACACTGAGAACAGTATGATCAACGTCACAGTGACTTTGCTCTAACTCATAGAGACTCTGTGTACAACACAACAAAATTCTGCCTGGTCCCACGCCAGCCCCACAATTCTTGCCACACCTGAGTCTACTGTTGCAGCCACTGCGTCAGTCCATCTCAATGAGGGCTTTCCCTTTTAACACCGACCCTCCACTTTACCAAGCATGATATCCTTCTCCAAAGAATGGTTGCTTCTGACAACATGGCCAAAGTAGGTGAGATGAGGTCTGGCCATTCTCACTTCCAAGGAACATTCTATTCTGGCTGCACTTCTCCCAGGGAAGATTTGTTAGTCCTTTTAGCAGACTTTGGTACTCTTAGCATTCTTCTCCAACACCACAACTCAAAAGCATAGACTCTTCTTCAGTCTTCTTTATTCATTGTCCAGCTTTCACATGCATATGAGGTGACTGAAAATACCATGGCTTGGGTTAGGCGCACCTTAGTCTTCAAAGACATTTTTGCTCTTCAGTACTTTAAAGAGGTTTTTGCAACGATTTGCCAAGTGCCATACATCGTCTCATTTCTTCACTGCTGCTTTCACTGGTGTTGATTGTGGAACCAAGTAATATGAAATCTTTGACAACTTCATTCTTTTCTGCATTTATTGTGATGCTGTTTATTGGCCCAGTTGTGAGGATTTTTGTTTTCTTTATGTTGAGATATAATCCCTACTGCAGGCTGCAGCATCATCAGTAAGTGCTTCAAGTTATCTTCACTTTCAGCAAGCAAACTGTGTCATCTGCATCTCGTAGGTTATTAACAAGTCTTCCTCCAACCCTGATGCCACATTCTTCTTCACATAGTCTGGCTTCTTGGATTATTTACTCAGCATACAGATTGAATGAGTATGGTGAAAGGATACAACCCTGATGCACTCCCTTCTTGATTTTAAACCATGTAATATCCCCTTGTTCTGTTCGAATGATAGCCTCCTGGTCTGTGCACAGGTTCCTCATGAGTACAATTTAGTGTTCTGGAATTACCATTGTTTGCAATGTTATTCATCATTTGTTATGATCCACATAGTTGAATGCTTTTGCACAGTCAATAAAACACAAGTAAACATCTTTCTGGTATTCTACGCTTTCAGCCAAGATCCATCTGACATCAGCAATGATACCTCTCGTTCTATGTTGTAGTGTAATAAATGACATGGTATGGCTTTTCTAGCCACAGTCTTTGTAATTCCCATCCAATTATCAGGTGGGACCACGCAATTTAAACTTCTGACTGTTAAAGTTATTCACTGGGTGTATTTCTGTTGGAGCAGCACAAAGCAATCTTCTGAGAAGTTCACTCTCTTTTAGGTCTGTAGAATTCGGATGTTGGGATTCGTTAGTTTTGCCACTCTGCCAGGCTTAAAATGAGCCCTCCTCGAGGCAGAAAAGAATCTCTCACTGCTGGCTGAGAGAGACACCCTGCTGGGAAAGACGCCCAGCTGAGACTGCGGCAGTGGAACCAAGAAGCATGAGACAGAGTGGCAGGCTTACCTGGCCTGCAGAAGCAGAGGCCCAGCTGAGAGGCCAAGGACCAGAGAGGCGCGTCTAAGGGCACAGCAGAGGGGAGACTGTCCTGACTGAAGAACTGTATCCTGAGCACGTTCCTGAATTTGAATTGTAGCCTGTTGCTTCCCTAATAAACGCCATAATCTCTAAGTTCTGTGTGGCCACTGCAGTGAATTCTTGAACCCAGCAGAGAGGTGGTGGGTGCCGGGAGAGGGGCGGTTGGTGTCAAGGCTGGTAAGAGGGCTGGAGGGTAGTAGCATGCTTGGCCTTGTAGGAATAGGCCTTGGGCTGCTGATGGTGATTCTGTCTTCCTCTTGTGCAGTCAGAGGAGGTCAGAAGATGCTGTTTCCTTGCCTCTTTAGCACACGTACTCTTCTGAATCCAGCTCACGTTTCTGGAAGCTCCCTGTCAATATACTGCTGCAACCGTTTTTTAATTATCTTCAGCAAAATTCTACTGGTGTGTGATATTAATGATATTGTTCGATAATTTCCACATTCTGTGGGATCACCTTTCTTTGCAATGGATACAAATATGGATCTCTTTCAGTCAGTTGGCCAGGTAGCTATCTTCCAAATTTCTTGGCATAGACGAGTTAGTCCCTGCAGCGTGGAATCTGTTCGTTGAAACATCTCAATGGGTATTCCGTCAATTCTTGGAGCCTTGTTTTTTGCTAATTCCTTCAGTGCAGCTTCAATTTCTCCCTTCAATACTATTGGTTCTTGATCATATGCCACCTCCTGAAATAGATGAACATAGACCAATTCTTTTTGGTACAATGACTCTGTGTATTCCTTCCATCTTCTTTTGGGGTTTCCTCCATCACTCAGTATTTGACCATAGAATCTTTCAATACTGCAACTCAAGGCTTGAATTTTCCCTCCAGTTCTTTCAGCTTGAGGAATGCTGAGTGTGCTCTTTCCTTTTGGATTTCTAACTTCAGGTCTTTGCACATTTCATTATAATAAATGACTTTGTCTGCTCGAGCTACTCTTTGAAATCTTTTGTTCAGTTCTTTTATCTTGTCATTTCTTGCATCTGCTTTAGCTACTCTCCATTCAAGAGCAAGTTTCAGAGTTTCTTCTGATACCCATTTTGGTCTTTTCTTCCTTTCCTGTCTTTTTCTTTTTTTAACTTCTTATTGTGATCTGGGTTAAAGTTTACAAAGCAAATTCACTTTCCATACAGCAGCTCACATACACTTTGTCTCATGACATTGACTGCCACTTCCCACAATAGCTCCCCTCCCATTTCCTCCCCATAGTTACCTCTTCCCTGTGTCCTTCCCTGCCATGCACTCCTGCCCCACCAGCTGCCTTTCCTGACTTTTTAATGACCTTTTGCTTTCTTTGTGTATGATGTTCTTGATGTCATCTCACAAATTCCTCTGGTTTTCAGTCATTGGTGTTGAAGCGTCAAATCTATTCTTCGGTTGGTCTCTAAATTCAGGTAGGATATAATCAAGGTCATATTTTACCTCTCATGGACTTGTCTGAATTGTCTTCAGCTTCAACTTGAACTTGCAGAGGAGCAATTCATAGTCTGTTCCACAGTCAGCTCCTGGCCTTGTTTTGGCTAAAGATATCGAGCTTCTTCATCACCTCTTTCCACAGATGTAGTTGATCTGATTCCTGTATATTTTATCTGGTGAGGTTCACGTGTTAATATTGCCATTTATGTTGTTGAAAAAAGATATTTGCAATGAATAAGTCATTGGTCTTACAATATTCTATCATGCAATCTCCAGTGTCATTTCTATCACGAACGCCAAATTTTCCAACTACCAGTGATGATTCTTTGCTTCCAACTTTCGTATTCCAAACACCAGTAATAACTAATACATCTTAATTGCATGTTTGATCAATTTCAGACTGCAGAAGTTGGTAAAAATCTTCAATTTCCTTGTAGGTATATGGATATTATTCTATCACTGACAGCAAGGTGCTTCGGTACAGATCTTGAAACATTTTTTGTGCCATGCTATTCCTCTTCAGTTTGTCATTCCCAACATAGTTATATGGTTGTCTGATTCAAAATGGCCAAACCAGTCCATTTCAGCTCACTAATGCCCAGGATGATATTGATCTTTATGTGTTCCATTTCATTCTTGATAACTTCCAATTTTCCTAGATTCTTATTTTGTACATTCCATGTTCCAACTATTAATGGATGTTTGCAGCTGTTTCTTCCCATTTTGAGTCATGCTGTATCAGTAAATAGAGGTCCTGAAAGCTTTACTCTATCCATGTCACTAAGGTTGACTCTACTTTGAGGAGGCAGCTCTTCCCCTGTCATATTTTGAATGCCTCCCGACCTGAGGGCTTCATCTTTTGGCACTAGATCTGACAGTGTTTCAGGGATGTTCATAAAGTTTTCCAGTAATATATCATCAGACAGTGTTTCATTGCTATTCATAAGGTTCTCACTGACAAATACTTTGAGAAGTAGATGGTTCCTTCCTTTGTTTGAGTCTGTCTTAGTGTGGAAGCTCCGCTGAAACCTGTCCACTATGGGTAACCCTGATGATGTTTGAAATACTGACGGCACAGACTCCAGCCTCCCAGCAACACGCAAACCACCCCAGTACAACAAACTGGCAGATGAGTGGTGGATGTCATTGTATAGGAACTGTTACACAAGATGCTACTTTGTTGTGTAAACTTTCATCTAAAATACAATAAAATGTTATTTATATTAAAAAAAAAAAGTCTGGAAAACTTAAAAACATTTACCTGCATCCAGTATACCCTGGGCCAAAATAGCGCCAAACTTGGCCATTACATCATCGTGTTTATCGTTGATGACTTTGGAATACAGCTGTCTGAACTGATTCACCTGAAGGAACAAGAAAAAGAACTGTAATTCTATTCATTTGCTGTGACATTTTAGAGCTGGGAATAGATTACTCTACTGGTAAAGAAACTGAGTTCTGAATGTCACAAAATCAAAAAAGAAGAGGAATATAGATAGGCCAGACCTGAATGCAGAACAGTTCCATGCAACAGTTCCACAGCTGAAACCATGCTATGATTTTTCATAGGGGCTCTGGTGGCATAGTGGCTAAGTGCCTGGCTGCTAATCCAAAAGTCAGCAGTTGGAACTCACCAGCTGCTTCATGGGAGGAAGATGTGGCAGTCTGCGTCCATAGATTACAGCCTTGGAAACCCTGTGGGGCAGTTCTACTTTGTCTTGTAGGGCTGACTAGATGGCAGTGGGTTTGGTTTTGGTGTGATTTTCCTAATGGTGTGCGAATACCAGTTCTGTTTTCAATCCTCATTCCACAGTGGATGATTCAGGCTCAAAGGAATGTTGAATGTGACTTCTTAGTGCACCACTGTTAGTGAGCAGCTTAAACAGTCCAAGAGAACAGTGAGGCTTTCATTGCACTGTGAATTACAGCTCTTCTGCTTACCATCAACCCTACAGATTTCCTAACAGGCACAGGCCTTCAGTTCCACCTTAAAGTAAGCAATCCTTCACCGAAGCTGTATGAGGTATACTGTGGATTAATTGTACCTACATATACAGTATAGAATTTCATTACACATACACATTAATTTTTTGAGGATATGTCAGTATAAGTACTGTCATCAGAAGAAACATGCCCAACTGAAATGTGGATTACTGGTAATTTCTGTTTGTGTCTTTATTCTTTCTTGCATTTTCTAAAATCAGTGTGCATTACTTTTATAACCAGAAAATCATATAAAATTTTATATAACTATAAAAATACATAATAAAATATTCTTATCAATAAAGACAGTGATGCCTTTAAATCTCTTTGGAGGACAATGAGGAAACTACTTGTACTTCCTCCGTTTCTCTATCTTCTCCACAGTGCTCTGGGAATGGTAGGTACTCAAAAGTACAAGATCACAGAGCTCTCCAAATCTGCCGACTGCAGAAAACATCAAAATCAACTTTTCTAATATGACTGTATCTGCATTATACGTTCTTTGAAAACCTCCTCTGCTCTTCGTTCATCCTGATCTGGAAGGCCAGACCATCATACAATGGCAGAGCAACAAGGAATCAGTGACTCTGGCTTATGAATCCCATCTCTGCTCTTAGAAGCAGTTTAAGTAAATTACGTAGCTTCTCTTAGCCTCAGGTTCTTCATCTCTGCAGGGATTACCCCACCTGTGTCACATGAGTGTTCTAAGCGTTACATGGAGTAATGACGTAAGGCATTCCACAGATCAGTGAGCACCTCTGTATTCACACACCAGGGCAGAATCCTACCGGTTCTCCCTATTGTCTCTGCAACCGAAATACTGCTAACAAAACAATATTCCTTAGACATGGTTCTCTTTTTTTTCTTTATTCACAGAAAGCAATAGAATGTAGTAGGAGAAACAATGAACTAACTCTGCCACTCACTGATCAGCATGGACTGTAAGTCCATTACTTCTCTAGGCCTTAGTTTCTCCACCTATAAAAACCAGCACGTTCAGATCATCACAAAAGTCCTTTCTAGTCTAAAAATCCTAGGTTTTAATGCTTTTACTCTGGTTCAACAGGTCAAATTCCTTTGACTCTGAACTTATTTTAGATGAACACTGACATTCCCTTATATAGGGTGGAAATTTTATGTGCTAAATGTTTATAAAATGTTTCATGAACTTATAAAAAGCAGCACTGGCCAAAGCACTGTATGTACATTATAGGGAAGAATTTAAAAACAAAAACATACCCTAAACAACAGGAAAACATCTAGGGAAATTGAAAGATGGATTTGAAAAAAATCAATACAAATATATAATGGGCTTCTCCAATTAATGTTAAGTCAAATACTTTTAAAAAATGAATTTTTATCATTTAAATTCTTTTCATTATTTTATTTTATTACTTGTGCATCAGTAACTTAATTTTCATCATTATGTTTGGTCAGTAATTATTATTTTAATAAATCAGGACAGAACTTAACTTTGGAAGGCAACTTTGAGGTCATCTGGTCTTTTCTTCTGTTTTACATGTGAGAACTGAAGTTCAGACAGGTGAAACGACTGGCTTGCTTGTGATCACACAATGACTGGCAGGCAGGGCTAGGATCATGATTCTGACCCTCAGTTTCATTGGTATGGTATTTAGAGTGGTTCCAAACACAAAACAAAATGTGCAATGTGCAGGGGAAAATCCTATTAATGCTCATTTTATGATAATGTTATAGAAAAGACAATGCTGTGAATTCTCTACCTTATACAGCTGGAAAAGAAACAAAAACAAAAAGCCCTCTTAAATGTCAGGGAGAAAAATAAAGGAGGAGAAGGAGGAGGAGGAGAGAATAAAGTTCCTTAGTACAGTCATTTCTGTTGGTCCTTACTGCTTGGGTATGTTTCTTCTTTTCTATTTTTCTGGCTATAGCTGCACATCGAGGATTGGTTTGGAGTTTTTAATCTTGTCTTTTTCTATGACATCACCTCTGTTCTTAAGATTTCAACTATAGGTCTCTTAATTCCTTCCCTAAAAATCCTTGAGGGCAGGTGTATTTTGGAATTCAGAATTTAGAAAGCTAATATGATGCCTACATCACATCTTTTCAACACTTCCCATGGAGTGTGGGGAAGCATCCCATAATCAAACAAACTATCTCTGAAGTAATGAAAGGTATGACTACTCACACTAAGCAGGACAAAGCAGACAAGTGAGTTCATATTGGGTCAGGTGTAACAGTCTAATAAGTCCTTAAAAACAAACAAACCTTTCAGTTTCTATAGCTTTTTGGATTTTGGACTTGCAACATTTTTTTGGTAGCTACTTCCTGAGTATCTCTCTTCAGTTCTGACTTTGCCCTTCGCTCTCATCTTATCTCAAACGCAACATGCCCCTAATGAAAATAACCTTTAAGAGATTTCTGCTGATGCTATGGTGATTTCCCCATTATTAGGATCCCAAAGGATGTTATTAGTTCCCTTCTCAATTGTATTAGTGTCCTTTTGTTTATGGTGGTTGCAAAGCAGCCCTTGCTTTTACTACCCCCAAAACTGCAAGAATCCAAGGCTCTATCTGAAGCATAAGTACAGTAATATAGACAAACCCTACCCACAAATGTCTTACGCTGTAAAGTTTCCTTATAAAGTCAATTATTTGGAACTAGGGACACACTTCCCTACAGAAGTATTTCTAGGTTACCACGGTGGCTCACAAAAGGCTCATCAACCCAAACTATGATTTATTTTAGAAATGCAGAAGCTAGTCAACCTTGGCCAAACATGATCCTAGTTCCAGAAGGGCTACTTGTCAGTGTGAAAAAACCTTCCTTGTACCAGGCTTTAAGCCAGAAGATATGAGGAAGGAGAAGCATCACATCCTGTTCTAACATACATTTTTATCTCACTTTGTGTGTGACATGGAATATGTACATGTCCAAATAAGCACTGAAGAGAGATTTAATAAGCACAAAACATCTACCATTCATAAAAAGTAGAGTTGGGCTGTTAAGAGAAAACAGCTCTAAAGATCTGTAAAATGCTGTCATCCTAGTAACTACAAAGTAGAAAAGGAAACTCCTGATAGATACATTTTAAAAAACATTATTGAATCCTATGCCTACAACATTATTTCTGAAGAATACTTGGTGGGTATAAAGTATAGAGCTGACCATTTAAATGAGAATCTCTGGTCTAGGGGCTTTCTAACACGGGTTTGTAATCAACCAAGGATGTGTGTATGTTTGTATGAGATTTTTTTCTAACTGGCGGAATCAAAGCACAGATGTACTGGAGTTACTTAAAACTGACCACAATGTATAGAGCTGAGTGTTAAGAGTATGTTCTGCAAAAAGATGTTATGTGTATTGTCACATAAAACATTTCCATTGTGAATCTCACAAAATATATGAGAAATGTCCCTTTTGGATTCCTCTGATGAAGGGTTATAATTCTTGATGAAATTAAAAATTAATACCTAATGTTTGCTTTTAAGGTGTTTCCACTTTATTTTATGAGCTAGTTTGCAACTGTGTGACTAGGACTGTAACCTTGGGAACTTATTTCTCTTTAGAGCTTGCTAACAGCTTTTACTTTTCAGCAAAATCTCATCTACTACCCCAAAAGAATATCAATGTTGTCTCACTGGCAATTATCACATAAAAGACAAATGATATAATGGGTAGTCCATGAAGCTCTTTATCATTTGTTTAGTAACAGAAAACAACGAAATAGGAATTTAAGCTTTAAGAATTCACGAATTAAGTGAAATTTTCACTCTAAGGAGTAGTGCTTCCTGAAAGAACATTTGAGTTTCATGCTGTTATAGTTTCATTTTGATAGCAATAGGGTACGTAAGTCACCCTCTCCATCCAGCTTATACGAATTGGCCAAGTCCCTCTCCATTCAGCTTATACTAATGGCCAAGGCTACCAGCTGTAGCAGCATGTGGACAGTCTAAATCTATAGAATAAGATCTGGATACAACCTGGAGAGTGTGCTTCATGTATTCACACCAGTTAAGACTTGGTTCAAAACTGTATTTTTTTGAATGATTAAAAAAAGATTATTTAAGTTGCTGAATTTCATATTTAGAAAAAGTAAAACTACTATACATTAGAGAACTGAGTATTTCTTTAACTACACAGCCTTCTCTATTCCAGCCCCTATATCCCAAAGGATATATTATTGGCGCAGAGCTTACGGCCATCAAATTCATGAAACTGTACAGCAGAAGATGAGAGGATGGTAAAACATTTGTCTTGTTGACAATTCAAGTAACATGAAAACAACGTGTGAGGTGAAAGTGGATAAATACCTATATGTTACTTTTCAAAAAACCAAACTCACTGCTGTCGAGTCGGATCCAACTCACAGCAGCCCCTCCTTGGGTTTTTGAGGTGCTATCTCTACAGAAGTGGATTGCCCAACCTTCCTTCCGAGGAGTGGCTGGTGGGTTTGAACCGCCAGCCTTCTGGTTAGCAGTCGAATGTTAGAGGAGTTCATTCTATGGCCAAAATTTGCTTCTTTAATGACATTACTCAGCTAGACAACCTACAAAAACCCAGCAGAAGATCAAAAGCAGGAATAAAAGATGCAAAAGTTACTCCTATTGTAGCTGCTATAGTTAAGAACAGAAAGAAATGTGGCCTGTGCTTAGAAAGATATGTATGTTTTAAAAGATACATTAAGTTTTATATATGTATGTGTGTGTATGAATAAGAAATGTGATTCTTTCTGTAATAATTTAATTTTTGAAAATCATACAAATGATTTAAAAAGGAGAAAAAATTGATAAATGAAAAATTATAGCAACTGCTTAGAAATGGAAATTTACTAAACAAAGTTCCATAAAATAAAAATGATCAATAAGTTCAAAAAGTTTTCCTCCTCTCCAACCCTTGCCTCTACTCTGTTGTTAGGTGCTGCCTCACAGCAACCCCACGTTCAGCAGAATGAAACCCGGCCCGGTCCTGCGCCACCTCACAGTTGTTACTGTGCTTGAGCCCATGGTTGCAGCCACGGCGTCAATCCATCTCGCTGAGGGCCTTCACTTTTTCTTTGGCCCTCTGCTTCACTGAGCATGACATCCTTCTCCAGGGAATGGTCCCTTCTGACCACATAACCAAAGCAGGTGAGACAAAGTCTGGACATTCCTGTTTCTAAGGAGCAATCTGGCTACATTTCTTCCAGGACAGGATTTGTTCATCCTTCTGGCAGTCCATGGTATTTTCATTATTCTTCACCAACACACAATTCAAAGGCATCAATTCTTCTTAGACTTCCTTACCCTTGGTCCAGCTCTCACATAAACATGAGTTGAATGAAAACACTATGGCTTGGGTTAAGGGCACTTTAGTTTTCAAAGTACTGTCTTTGCTCTTTAGCACATCAAAGAGGCTTTCTGCAGCATATTTACCCAGTGCAATACAACACCTGATTTCTCCACTGCTGCTGCCCTAAGTGTTGACTGGGGATGAAAGTAAAATGAAATCCCTGACAAGTTTTTTTTCTCCACTTGTTATGATGTTGCTTATTGGTCCAGCTGGGAGGAATTTTGTTTTCTTTGTGTTGAGGTATAATCCATACTGTAGTATTTGAGGCTCAATAGTAAGTACTTCAAGTCCTCTTCACTCTCAGCAAGCAAGGTTGTTTCAGCTACACATCACAGGTTGTTAATGAGTCTTTCTCCAATTCTGATGCCACATTCTTCCTAATATAGTCCTGCTTCTCAGATTATTTGCTCAGCATACAGACTGAATAAGTATAGTGAAAGGATACAACCCTGACGCACATCTTCCCTAATTTTAAATCATGCAGTAAGTATCCTCTTGTTCTTTTCGAATAGCAGCCTCTAGGTCTATGTACAGGTTACTCACGAGCACAATTAAGTGTTCTGAAATTTCCATTCCTTGCGATGTTATCCATAATTTGCTATGCTCCACACAAATACCATTGCGTCATCAGTAAAAAACAGGTGAACATCTTTCCGGTATTTTGCTTTCAGTCAAGATCCATCTGACCTCAGCAATGATTTCCCCTCTTCTACATCCTCTTCTGAATCTTGAATTTCTGGCAGTTCCCTGTCAATATACTATTGCAACAGTTTTTGAACGATCTTCAGCAAAATTTTACTGGTATTGATATTAACGATAATGGTCGGTAACTTCCACATTCCGTTGCATCATCTTTCTTTGGAATGGGTGCAAATATGGATCTCTTCCAGTCAGTTGACCAGGTAGCTGCCTTCCAAATTTCTTGGCATAGATGAGTAAGCACTTCTAGCACTGCATCTGTTTGCTGAAACATCTAAATGGATATTCAGTCAATCCTGGAGTCTTATTTTTTACCAATTCCTTCAGTGCAGCCTGGACTTCTTCCTTCAATACCATTGGTTCTTGATCATATGCTACCTCCTGAAATGACAGAATACTAACCAATTCTTTCTGGTATAGTGACTCTGTATTCCTCTTTCTTTTTTATGCGTCCTGCACTGTTCAGTATTTTGCCCACAGAACCCATCAATATTCCATTTGAAGCTTGAATTTCTTCTTCATTCTTTTAGCTTCAGGAATGCCAAGCATGTTCTTCCCTTTATTTTTTCTAATTCCAGGTCTTTGCACATTTCATTATAATAGTTTGTCTTCTTGAGTTGCTGTTTGAAATCTGTTCAGCTCTTTTATTTCAACATTTCTTCTTTTCACTTTGTTGTTGTTGTTATTTGCCATCAAGTCGGCCCCGACTCATAGCGACCCCTCCTTAGGTTTCTGAGGCAGTATCACGACGGAAGTAGGAATGCCCAACCTTCCTTCCAAGGAGTGGCTGGTATTCAAGAACAAATTGAGAGTCTCTTCTGACATCCATTTTGGTCTTTTCTTCCTTTTCCTGTCTTTTTAATGACTCCCCTGCCCCCCATTTATGATGTCCTTGATATGATCCCACAACTTGTCTGGTCTTTGCTCACTGGTGTTCAATGCATCCAATCTGTTCTTCCGATAGTCTACAGATTCAGGTGGCATATACTCAAGGTCATATTTTGGCTTTTGTGGACTTGTTTTAATTTTCTTCAGCTTCAACTTGAACTTGCACATGCGCAATTTATGGCCTTTTCCACAGTCAGCTCCTGGCCTTGTTTTGACTGAAGATACTGAGCTTCACCACCGCCTCTTTCCACAGATGTAGTTGATTTGATTTCTGTGTATTTTATCTGGTAAGGTTCATGTGTATAGCTGCTATTTGTGTAGTTAAAAAAAGGTATTTGCAATGAATAAGCCTTTGGTCTTGCAAAATTCTATCCTGCAATCTCCAGCATCATTTCCATCACCAACGCCATATTTCCCAACTACTGATGCTTCTTTGTTTCCAACTTTCTCATTCCAATCACCAATAATTATCAATACATCTTGCTTGCATGTTTGGTAAATTTCAGACCACAGAAGTTGGTAAATATCTTCTTCAATTTCTTCACTTTTGCTTTGGTGGCTGGTGCATAAATTTCAGTAACAGTCATATTAACAGTTCGTCTTTGTAGGTGTATGGATATTTCCTATCACTGTACTTTAGAATATATCTTATTCTTTCTGATGATGAATGTGACGTCATTCCTCTTCAATTTGTCATTCCCAGCATGGCAGACCATATGACTTCTGATTCAAAATGGCCAATACCATGCCATTTCAGCTAACTAATGCCTAGGATATCCATCTTTATGTGTTTCGTTTCATTTTTTGACAATTTCCAATTTTCCTAGATTCCTACTCCATACATCTCATGTTTCGATTATTAGTAAATGTTTGTAGCTAGTCCTTACCATTTTGAGTCATGTTCCATCAGCAAATGAAGGTCCCAAAAGCTTTACTCCATCCGTATCAGTTTATCCATGGAATCCTTCAATAATGCAATCTGAGGCTTGAATTTTTTTCTTCAGTTCTTCCAGCTTGAGAAATGCTGAGTGTGTTCTTCCTTTTCGGTTTTCTAACTACAGGCCTTCGCACATTTCGTTATACTACTTTGTTTTCCCGAGCTGCCCTCTGAAATCTTCAACTCTTTTAGTTTCTTCCACTTGCTTTAGCTACTTTCCGTGCAACAGCAACTTTCAGAGTCTTTTCTGACATCCATTTTGGTCTTTTCTTATGTTCTAATCTTTTTCATGTCAGTTGATTTCCTTGTAGTCTACTCCGCTGGAAATGAGGGTGTTATGTATCTGCTTGATGAGGGAGAACACAACATGCGAATAGTTTTCTCTCTGGTCAGATTTTCTGAATGCTTCTTATATATGAGCAGAATTTTTAAAAGGCTGCCAAATACTCTAACTTTAAGAATGAAAAGATCTGAGATGAGTGTACAAGCTATACACCCCTGTTTAACAGACCAAACATGGTACTTTTTTAGTATATATAAATAAGACAGAATAAGCATTTTCTCTTGCTCTAACAATATTAAATGAGAAGTTTTGGCTGAGTTACCAAGATATATTAAACATCAAACACTAACGTGAGGTCTAAGAGATTTCCATGAGGAAATTTTAAGAATAGATATCTGAAAATCTGTTACGACCTCAGGGTCGGCTTACAGGAGACCAAAAACCAAACCCAAACTGACTGCCAGTGAGTGAATTCCAACTCACAGCGACCCCACAGGACAGAGCAGAACTGCCCCACAGGGTTTCCAAAGCTGCAGACTGCCTCATCTTTCTCTTGCAGAGTGGCTGGTGGTCTTGAATTCCCAATCTTTTGGTTAGCAGGTAAAGGCTTTAACCACTCCACCACCGGCTGGGCTGTGAATCCATCCCCCCACTCCAAGCCTAGAGAAAAGGGGCTTCAGAGGGGCCATTGTGAGAATTTAACAACAGGACTGTGGATCATAATATCTGACACATAAAATAAGAGGTATGAGCTGAGAGAGAGAAAGACAGAGAGAGAAGGAGGGAGAGAGGGACCATTGTGAGAATTTAACAACAGGACTGGGGATCATAATATCTGACACATAAAATAAGAGGTATGAGCTGAGAATGAGAGAGAGAGAGAGAGAGAGAGACAGACAGGACAGACTTTCTGTGCAGAAAAGCTGCACAGGAAGTGTAGTATACTCATACCTACAAGAAGGGCAAAATCTGCAGGAATTTCTGGGAAGCAGATGTAGGTCAAGTAGGAAAGAAAGCCACCCTGGAGCTGTATGAATATACCCCAAAAGGACAGCCCAGGAGGACAAAATATTTCAACAGAGAATCTGGACATACTCATTTCTAAACTGAGACTGTATATACTATATAAAGTGACTGCAGGGCTTTTTATTACCTAAATGGGATGGATCAAAAAACTCACTAACTGTCTGAGTTCATTTTGAATCAGAAGATGCTATTCCAACTGAATAAACTTTGAAAGGGCAGAGTGAGGCAAAAATGAAAGTTGATTTTATGAATTTACTACTCCATATATCCTCATTCTCTGAGTAACAGATATATACTTAAATTAGCAAAGTACCTTAAATCTGTAAAAAAAGACATGACAAACAGAGAAAATACTGAAGTTGCACAGGACTTCATTTTACTTGGATCCACAATCAATGCCCATGGAAACAACAGCCAAGAACTCAGACGATGTAAGAAGCTCTGGTAGCAGAGTGCCTAAGGCATCTATCTGACTGCTAACCAGAAGGCTGGTGTTCAAACTCACCAGCCACTCCAAAGAAGCAAGACTGTGCAATCTACTTCTGTAAATATTTACCTCAGAAATCCACTGGGGGTCACTATGAGTCGGAATAAACTCAAAGGCGGTAGGTTTATTGCATTGGGCAAATGTGCTGCAAAAAACCTCTTCAAAGTGTTCAAGAGCAAAGGTGTCACCTTGAGGACTAAGGTACCCCTAACTCAAGCCATGTTTTTTTCAATCATCTCATATGCATTTGAGATACGGAAATAAGTAAGGGAGACAGAAGAAGAAATGCATTTGAATTATGGTGTTGCAAACAATATTATACCGTGGCCTGCCAGAAGAATAAACAGATCTGTCTTGGAAGAAGTACAGCCAGAATGTTCCTTAGAAGTGGGGATGGGGAGACTTACTCTCACATACTCTGGACATGTTATCAAGAGGCACAGTCCCTAGAACAGAGTATCATGCTTGGTAGAGAGTATGAGAAAAAGAGGAAACCATCAAGGAAATGGACTGACACAGTGGCTGCAACAATGGACTCAAACATACCAACAAATCTGAGCACGGTGCAGGACCTAGCAGGGTTTTGTCCTGTTGTACATGGGGTCACTATGAGTTGGAAGCAACTCAACGGCAACTAACGTCAACACATATTTGAAGTTTCTGCACTTCCCTACTCCACATTCTCTTCACTTCCTGGAACTATAGTGTTAACTCTTCTCAAAAGAAGAGTCCGAACCAGGTCTGTCCTAGAGTTATCCCAACAGTATTTCTTTGTGTGCTTACCTTTGGACAAGTAATTTCGGTCTGCTGGATCATGATGAGAGCCGAGGCTATGAGAGCTCCTTGCCTCACGTAGTTCACGGGGTCATTCGTCATTGGTTCAAGCAAATTAATTGCTTCCTGAAAGGATTTAAAAAATCCAAAACTTTTAAATGAAGTTGATACAGCTGTATTTTCAAATTCTAAGTATGCAAAGCCAAGATATTTATCATTGATATTTTCATGTAACAAATAACAAGTTGATTTCAGACTATCTGAAAACAGTATTTCAGAAATGGGAGTATACATTTTCAATAGAATTGATGCTGGTAAAATCTACTGTAGGATCTCATGAGTGCTCCTGTCTGAGGGCAAAAAGGTCATAAAAAATAAGAGAAACTGGGAACAATATTTGATAAGCATCTATTATTTTTAAGGCACAGTACTAGGTCTCTTACATTAATTATTCCATATAATTCTTCCAACAATCCTCAAAGACAGGCTTTATAATTCCCATTTTATAAATAAGGAAACAGAGTTAGAGAGGTTAAGTAATTTGGCCAACATGTAAGCAGCAAATGCAGGCCAGTCTGACTACAAAATATTGTATCATTTCTATTATGTAGTCAACCTCCTCCAAATACTAGAATATGGTAATCAATGATTTCATTTGCTAGTAGAATGGCAAAACAAATTAAATCAAATAGGACTAGATTTGATTTCGTAGTTTCATCTCATAAGACCACATAAAATGGAATTTTCCAAAATGTTTACCAGCATCATGCCAATATCCTCTTCTGTAGAACACTGCTGCTGTTTGCCATCGAGTCGCACCCGACTCATAGCGACCCCTCCTTGGGTTTCCGAGGCAGTATCACTACGGAAGTAGATTGCCCCATCTTCCTTCCGAGGAGTGGCTGGTGGGTTTGAACCGCCAGCCTTCTGGTTAGCAGTCAAGTGCCTTAGGCACTATGCTACCAGAGCTCCAGTTCTGTGAAAAAGGACTCCTTGGTTAAGTAAGTTTCCTACATACTATGTAACGTCCTCTTAAAGACTCAAGTGTACATTTTCATATCAAAGGTTCAAAGGTTTTCAGAAACCTAATAATAAACAACTAGAATTTTGCCCACTGTATTTGACCAAGAACTCTTTTGTCCTATTAACACACTCTGCAGGACATTTGGGGGTACTGTCACATTACAATGTCCTTGAAGGTAAGGTTCTCAGGCAGGAATAAAGCTGGGAACAACAGAGAATGGATTTACTAGATTATCAAATTGATTTCCTAATTCAGCATGTCCTTTATCAAATATTCTTAGTTCCAAAGCCAAGGAAAGGAAGAATAAATCTAATCTTTTGAAAACTACCGCAGGCTTCTTTACACATAGAGTTTAAAAAACAAAACAAAACAGAACTATTAACAGATAATAATAATACACATACCCAAGGTATGTATATGTACCTTTTCTATGCACTTCACTGAAAAATGTAATGTCTATGTGCAGTAGCTTAAGGGTTTCAAACATTACCTACATACAGTCACTATTCTCTGTGAAGTAGTGTTACATTAAAACAAATTTCCAATTTAAAAATGGAAAGACCTTTGAAGTATGTGATATAACCCCAAAGACATATTTTAGAATAAACAAATGTTTCAGGTTTTTAAGAAACAAAAATAATTAAAAGACCAAACATCAGCCAAATAGGTACTGATACCTACAACATACTAATTATCTAGAAATAAAAGAGACTTGTTTAGTAATAATAATCAGATTTTTTCCTTGAATTAACTTGTCAGATACTATGTCTCAAAGAACATTTGCTCCTAGGTATCATAGTAAATTTAGAATTATCTGTGATGGAAAAAATTCTAATTTATATTAACTTATAAAACTTGACATAAACGCCTACTAAAGACTTGAAGGGAAAAATACTTAATAAAACATTTAATGATATTCTCCCTTTGTTTACAGAATAGATGTGTCCCAGAAAAACATAGACACAAATTTCTATAAACTGCTTCTTAATGAGTTGGAATAGACTCAATAGCAACTAACAACAATATATTCAGTGACATGGCTAATAAAATTAAAGATAAATTTTGCATTTCTTTTTTTTTATTATTATTTTATTTTATTTTGATTTGGGTGAAAATTTAAAGAGCAAATTCACTTTCCATACAGCAGT
>NW_006921593.1:28258556-28267648 GCF_000298275.1 Orycteropus afer afer
GCCATCTTGCCAGAACTCCCCCAAATTTTGCATTTCTTTATGAAAATCATAATGCATTGAGTTTTCAAAACATCATCTAACCAAATTCTTTTATTTTTCCCACCTACTTTTGAAGACTTAACAAATACTAGATTACCTATTAGGAGCTCTGGTAGTGTAACGCCTAAGGCACTTGACTGCTAACCAGAAGGCTGGCAGTTCAAACCGACCAGCCACTCCTCGGAAGGAAGGTTGGGCGATCTACTTCCGTAGTGATACCACCTTGGAAACTCAAGAAGGGGTTGCTATGAGTCGGGTCCAACTCGAGGGCACATAACAACAACAGATTACCTATTATCTTAGAGATGAAAAAACAGGCAATAGCAGTTAAGTGACGCTTAAAATAAAATGGAATTGATTTTGGTGGCCTCAGACCAGCTGAGTTTATATAGAACCTTGATTTCTTTTTGCTTATCATGCCAATCAAATAGATGAATAAGCAGAATAGCTCCTGAATAACATTTTTTTTTAAAAAAAAAAAGCAATCAATGCTTACAAAAGGACATGCAACAGCGCCATTTCCAGACATGGCTCTCCGTGTATGTGGCTGTTCTTAAGCAGCCTAGACCCGGCAGCACACTGCAGCCAGGGAATACTGGGAAGCTTTGTGAGGCAAGGTAAGTCTTACAGATCACTACCCTTGTATTTTCATAGCTGTTACATAAACTCTTCTGCAAGGGAACACAGTCTGGTGGCAGGGAAGCACTGGCTCTCTGAGCTCTGGGCTTTACCTTGTTTCCTGTCCCAGCACAGCAGATCCCCAGGGCCATGGCAGCTCCGTAACGCACATGAGGATTGTAACTCTCTGACAACAACGAAACAACACTTGGGCACTGTTCAGGGGTCCTGAGAAGAGAAATCGAGGGCAGTATTATAGGTGACATATTATAAATCTAGAAGTAACGATTTCAACCAAGTTTTTTTTTTTTTTTTTAATGTTACAGGAAACAGAGTAACGCAGCAGCTAAAGAATTAAAATTCTCCCACAGTATTCTAGTTACTGATAGAAAAAAAGCTACACTCAACAATCAGAGAATATATGAAAAGAGGCATACATCAGTGACTGCGCAAGCACAGCTCTGTTACAGACGCTCTTGAAAGTGGGGCCCAGCCATGCAGGGAGGCAGCACAGCACACTGCTTCCGTCCAGTCTCCATTCCCTGGTTACTGTGCATTTTGATTCAGGAGAAAATAGTCAATTATAGAGATTTCTGGATGTTTCCAAAGATGCACAAGAGACTCAAATCCCCCAAACTTGCTCCAGTTGAATTTTTCCCCCTCTAGTTGAATAGTAAACTGGTAAATAAGCTACCTGATAATTTTGGGAGTAATCGTAACGGCAGCACTATGGAAAAATCATAAGAGGTGTGAAAAAGCAATGTATTAAGAGACTGAGGAAGGAGCTCTGGTGGAGTGTAGGTCAGCAGTCCGAACAGCTGCTCCTTGGGAGAAAGAAGAGGCAGTCTGCTTCAGTGAGGATTTTATAGCCTTGGAAATTCTATGGGGCAGCCCTAGTTTGTCTACAGCGTCGCAGTAAGTCAGAATCAGTTCAACGGCAGTGGGCGGGTAGAAGACAGAAGATCTGGGTTCTAGTCCTGCTTTTGTGACATCAGCAATTCACTTAAGTTTGCGTCTCCGTAAAGAGCTAACTTTTTGCTTTGGTCATCTAGTGCTGCTCTAACAGAAAACACCACAAGTGGATGGCTTTAACAAAGAGGGATTTTTATTCTCTTACAGTTTAAGAGGCGGTAAGTTCGAGTTCAAAGTGCCAGCTATAGGGGCTGGGTGAAGGTGCCTCAACCTTGGGCTTCAGCTCTGCCTCTAGCTCCTGGCCCACTGAAGCTGGAGGGTTCTCTTAACTCAGGCAGCTGCTGGCTGCTGAGGTGGACAAACCCGAAAGTCGACAAGAAATTGGCACAGTCCCAACATTTTAAGCAACACAACAGGCCACTCATTCAAGTCCAAAAACAGTCCCAAGATTGGCAGGCAACATGGGAGACTGCTGAATGAATTAGCTACATTCATGGTCCAAGCATGCCAAAAGCTCAGAAACCTTTTTCAAAGCTTTTTATTTACTGGAAGCAGACTATATCCCTAAGGCAGCTACTCAGCTGCTCACAGTAAAATCTACCATGGAACTGATCACCAGTTTCATCATCTGGAGTCACTATATCCAGCTGCCTAGCCCTGCAAAACAAGGCCCAGCCAAGCTGACACATAATCTTAACCCCCACACTTTTCTTGACTAAAAAACAAATGAGCAAATAACTGAAAATACAGTCAGAACATGTATGCTCTCAGTTACTACATACTGAGATAAATTAGAGTAAGCTATATATGAAGTCAAAACCTGTGCTCTAGTGTCTGTTTGTCTCTAAACAAACTAGACAAGGCTCTAGTGCCTTGTCTAGGGCAACTTAGACAAGGTTCAATTAACCAATCATTTTGGGACCTTCTTCTCCTCTGAAAAATGAAGAAATGGGAGCAGAAGTGCAATAAGGTCTGCCCTGGCTTTATAATCATAGTTTTTAAATATGAACCAACTACCAAGGGTTTTAAATCAATGTCCATTGATTAATCCAGGCAAAGTTTCTTTATTTGAGTAACATTCTTATGAAGTAAAAGTGAATTTTAAAGTGATAGTATACCAAAGAGGTTACTGGAGAGTTACTCTAAAACTTGTATTAAGCTCTGGTGGTGTAGTGCCTAAGGCATTTGTTGCAGTAGAGAGAACACGAGCTTGGAGTCAGAAGGACCTGGATTCCAATTCTACTGTGGACACTTACCAGCAGAGTGCCAATCACTAAACCTCTCTGAGCCTTAACTGCTTTCTCTGTAACATGATTGTCTACTCCACCTTGCTTATACTGGGGAAGGTGGTGGTGTGATAGAGGAGAACACCCAGTTGCATGAGTCAACTCTGATTCACGGTGACCCCATGTATGTCAGAGTAAGAATCTAAGGTTTTCAGTGCCTGGTATTTTGCAAGTAAATCACTAGGCCTTTCTTCTGAGGCACTCTGGCAAACTTGAACCTCCAACCTTCTAATCAGCAGTCAAGCAGGTTGCTGTCTGCATCATCCAGAATAGAATTAAAAAAAAAAAAAAAAGAAAACACCCCAAACCTGTTGTCAAGTTGATTCTGGTGCATATCAATCCCACAGAACAGTGTAGAACTGCCTCATAGGGTTCCCAACGCTGTAAATCTTTATGGAAGCAGACTGCCACATCTTTCCCCTGCAGAAAGGCTGGTGGGTTCAAACCACTGATCTTTTGGTTAGCAGCTGAGTGCTAACCCCTGTGCCACTGGGGCTACTAGAGTGGGAGACTACACTGTAATTTCACTGAAATATGAATGTATAACCAGAAATTGGTTTTGGATGAGAACCAGAAATTTGGCTAGTAAATATGCTATGCTATTGCTCTTATTTTTAAAAAAGGCAGAGTAACTCATACCCAAAGATTGATTCAAAATGATACAAAGTAAACTGGACTTTGAAGCTAGAAAGTTGGTTATATCCCAGATTCTACCTTCCAGATCCCCTCCCCAACTTTTTACAGCGACCAGCACACAGAACCCTCTCCTACTTGCTTTCAGCTGCAGAAAGGACAAGCACTCCAGAAGAAACCAGTAGATGGCTTCTCCTAAAAGGCATCTCAACATTTCTTTTATCTTATGATTTCTACTTGTTACAAAAACTATTATACTGAGAATAAACAAAAGACATCATCTATACTACAGTATTCTTAAACCAACCACAAAGCTGAAGTACTTTTTTTTGTTATAAAAGGAACAAAATTTGCTTCCCAAAGAGTACTACAAAGTCCATGAGGTTTAGCAAAGTTTTTGCCCAGGATGTAAACACTGGGGGCCTAATGCGCAACTTCCCTAACTGACTGCAATAAAGACTGAAATAGGTTGTGTGGACCATACACTCAAGAGCACATAAAAACTTCTCGTCAGTTTCTCAGTCTAGTCACAGTTCCTAACACATACTTACAAGAAAACAACTGCTATGACAAAGAATGCCAAATTCTTTAATAAATTGGCTTAGACATTCAATCTCTTGAAAAGCACAATAAAACGATAATATTTTTATATACTTACTTCAACATTTCAGCAGGCAGCTCTAAAAGGACAAAGGAACCTTTCTAGGCAATGACTGGAATGCAAACATTCACTGACAGCAAAACTTCCATCTATCTACATATATGCACATACATAAATGCATATACAGCTAGCCCCTGCCTTAGACTTGCAAGTCAGTTCTGACGTAAGCTGAATATTTCATTTTTTCTTTTTCTTTTTTTCCCCAGTTTTCATTATTATTTCCTTGTATTATCAGTATACCTTTATATATCTGATATTTTTCTCTTTGAGGGTTGGAAATCTTACACAGAAACTTACAAATATATTTTAGCATTGTATGTAGTACATATTATTAATAAGATTAAAAAGAAAAAAACCACACAGTTGTTAAGTGTAGTTTGCTGTGACCCGACTACGTTTTAGGTTGAAGACTACCTGCATGTATAAAATTTTAAAAACAGCCTCACCATTCCCTACTACAATTGGAAGGGGTATAATTATAAATTAAAATTTCAATAAAGATTTCTTCTGGCAAGATGGTGGAACAGGCAGACAAGCTAATAGTCCCTTTGCAACAAAGTAATGAGAAACCAATTGAAACTGACATACAACATGATCCTGGAACCCTGAGCTTTTAAGGGAAAGATGAAGTAAATTAAATACCAATTAGTAGAAGAACTTGAAAGAAAACAGTGAGGAGATAAACTGAGCTGTAGACTGCGGTCTGTCCAGAGGGTACAGCCATTCTGAATATTTGCCAGCAGTGTCCCGATAGCAACCTAAAAATTGACTCTGCTCACAAAGGAGTACATGGGCAAGGACTGCACTGGTGCCTGACAAGCAGAAAGGAAATAGTAAAGAAGGAGAGAAACAGAGCTGGGCACTACCGGGTGTCCTGAGGGCACAGTATTTTGAGTATTTGCAAGCAGCATGGCTATTCTGAATATACGTAAGTGGTGTTCTGACAGGGCCAGCAACCTAAGAATAGGCTCTACTTGCTGAGGACAGCATGGGTAACCGCACTGGAGGCTGACAACTAGAAAGGTGTGATATTCCCCTTGATACTCTTATACCCTATGCCTTCTTGGTGAACAGAGGTGTGGCCACCCCCTGCCTCCACCCACCTTCTTGACCAGTAGGAATTGCACCCCCATTTGTGCCCTGACAGACCCTGGGTGCCCTGCCCCACCCCCCAGTTTTTGTTTTTGCTTTTTTTTAAATTATCTTCCTCCTTTCTTCCTTTTTATTTATTTATTTTCTTTCTCTTCCCTAGTTCTTGTTTTTCTTTTTTCTCCTCCCTTTTCCTGGTCCCCTTCTTTTTGCTTCTTTTAGTTCTTCCCATCCCTTGTTTCACCTTTTGGGTATTTCCATTTTTTCTTTACTATTCTTTTACTCTTGCTCTTTTCTCTTATTCCTCCCTCCCCAGATATCGTGGGTTTTTCCCCTCCTTTTCATATTCTTTTATCTTTTTAGAATATATTTAAAAATTTTTCTTCTCCCTTATTGCCCCCCCCCTCCTTTTTTGGCAACTGTTCCTGTTTGATTATGTGGTTTGAGTTTTTTGTACTCCTGTTTTTATTTTTTGGTGGTTTATTTATTTATGTCTGTGTGGAAGACAGCAACTGTTTCCATACAATTCAACCCATACCTGCACCTCCTGCAACCCCACCGAGTGAGGGCCATCACTTGCTTTTGCACCAACTGACCAATGATACTTGGTGGCCAATACCAGTTCAACTCGCCCTCAACTGCTCTTTACGAACAGTGCACAGACTCTCATTCTTTGTCACACCCATGAGGAGACAGGTGGTGAAGGCCTAAGTGCTAAAACTAGCAAACAGAGGAGCACAGTACCCTGCTTACACAGATACATAAAAATAAAAAATATAGAATCTGGGGAGAATCACACTACATACAATCACACATTAAACACAAATACAACAATATCAAAATGTTTACAGGCAACTGACCATCCCAGTCCAAACAAAGAAGCAAGACAAAGTACAAACAAGGGACCAGGATACAGACCCAGAAAACATCCCTGAGGAAGAAACAGCATTGGAACTCCCTGACAAGGAATTCAAAAGAATTATATTTAGGTAACCTCAAAGGATTGAGAGACAGATCAAGGAAAACACTGACCAAATTAAGGAAAACAAAAAAAAAAAAGGCTCTAGAACAAGTTAGGAAAACAATACAAAAAACAAATGGACAAAATAAAAAAATTAGAAAAAATCCAAAAACAAAAAATAGAAATCCAGAAGATTAATACTAAGGCTTCAGAAATAGATAACATATTGAATGGGCAAAAGAGCAGAACTGAATTAATGGAAGACAGAATTAATGAGACTGAAGAAAAGTACCTCAATATTATTTTGATAAAGGATCAGTCAGAAAAAGATAAAAAAATTTAAGAAAACATAAGATACATTTGGGAGCTTTCTGCTTGGCCATTCCACTTCAAGGAGGGCTGCAGACAGCCACAGCACTCAGCCGGAATGGCATGATCCTGAAACTGCAGTTCCCCTAGGACTGGCAGTGGTGTGTGGCCATGTGGTTCAGCCAGCCCGCATGCAAGATCCACAGATGCAAGGCTCTATAGGCAAAAGCCCAGCGTATCACCCCATGCACTGAATCTGGACCTATCTGGCCCATCATGTGGTACCCCACAGTGCAGTATCACACCTAAGTCTGAGCTGGCCCAGAGCATCAGGATCTCTGTGGATCCATGGAGGTGGGACAAGTCCACTGAGTCCCTGCAGACCAATATGCAATGGCTGAAGGAGCACCACTCCAAGCTCATTCTTTATCCCCAGAAAACCTTGGCCCCCAAGAAGGGACACAGCTCTGCTGAAGAACTCAAACTGGACACTCAGGTGACCAGACTGGTGATACTCATTCAAAATGTCTCTAAGGAGAAAGCCCAGGTCATCGCCCAGGAAGTGAAGGACTTCAAGGTATTAGCCAGTCTTCACATGGCCTGCACCAAAGCCCCGCTCTTTGGAACTGTGCAAAGAGGGCCAAGGAGGCTGTAAAACAGGCTGTGGAGAAGAAACAGTAAACTTCTGTCATCAGGGACCTTTAATAAAACATCACTGAAACTCTTCCTCAAAAAAAAAGAAAGAAAGATTCATGTGGGATATCATCAAGACAAATAGCCTACATGTTATTGAAATTCCAGAACAGGAAGAGATAAATAAAACCACCACAGAGAAAATTGTTGCTTTGTTGGAAGAGAATTTCCCTAATATGATGAAAGATGAGAAGATACCCATGCAAGAAGTTTAAAGAACCTCCAACAAGATAGATCTCAAAAGAAAATCAATGAGAAATACCATCATTAAACTCACCAAAAGCAAAGACAAAGAAAGAATCCTGAAAGCAGCATGAGAAAAACGACAAGTTACTTACAAAGGTCAACCAATAAGACTAAGCTCTAATATCTCAGCAAAAACCATGCAGGCAAGAAAGTCATGGGATGATAAAAAAACAAAACAAAACAAACAAAAAAAAAAAACCTGCCAAGCAAGAATTATGTATGTCCCTCAAACATGATGGCGAAATTAGGACACTTCCAGATAAACAGAAATTAAGGGAATTTTTTAAAACCAGACCAACTTACAAAAGATGCTATCGGAAATCTTTCAGACAGAGAACTAACAACAGCAGACAACAACCAATAGTAACAGACATGATGACTTAACCCAGAAACCAATACAGTTATAGAAGTATCCAAAGTAAAATCAGCTTACAAAACTGTAAACTGGGAACCAGAAACAGCAATTGGTACATGAGGACAACTATAAAGTCAAAAAAAGGGAATAAATACTGTAGGTACAGAACTTCCAAATGGTGAGGAAGTCAAAACAGATTGTTCTAAACTTAGGAAGAAACTAGAAATCACAGGGTAACCTCAAATAAAAAAGAGAAACCTTCAGATCAAAATAAAAAAAGGAGAGAGGCAAAAATAATAGCAACAAAAGAAATAACAAAATTTATAAATAAAATAAGCTCAGCAGAGAAAATTGCATGAACAAAGAAATCAGCACAACCACGAAAAAGGACATGACAAAATGACATGAATAAATTCATACTCGTCTATAGTTACACTAAACTTAAATGGATTAAATGCACCATCAAGAGATGGAGAGTTGCAGACTGAATAAGAAAACACGACCCACCCATCAATATGCTGCCTACAAGAGAACCTTAGTCACAAAGACAAAAACAGACTGAAAATCACAGATTGGGAAAAGATCTACCAAGCAAATGGCAATCAACAAAAAGTAGGAGTTGCAATATTAATTTCTGATAAAATAGACTTTAAGACAAAAATCTCCATTAAGAGACAAGGAAGGACATTACATAATGATTACAACATTAACTGAATAAGAGGACAAAACCATATTAAATATCTACGCACCCAATGAAAGAGCCCTAAAATACACAAATCAGACTTTAACAGAACTGAAAAGACAAATAGATGACAACACAGTAATACTAAGAGGCTTTAATACATCACATTAAAAAAAAGATAGAATAACTGGAAAGAAACTCAACAAAAACACAGAAGAACTAAACAATACAATCAACCAACCTGACCTTATAGACATCTACAGAGTACTTCACCCAACAACAGCACAATATACATTCTCTTTCAGCACACATGGAACATTCTTCAGGATAGGTCATATGTTAGGCTATGAAGCAAACCTCAATAAATTTAAAAACATTAAAACAATGCAAAGGATCTTCTCAGATCACAATGCTATAAAATTAGAAATCAACACTAGGGAGATCAATGGAAAAAGAGCAAACGCATGTAAACTGAATAACATCTTTCTTAAAAATGACTGGGTAAAAGTAGAAATAAAAGTGATCAGAGGGTAACTTACAGAAAACAAACAAACAAACAAATAAATCTAGCAGAAATAAAAGAGAATAGAAAGACAATAGAAAAAAAA
>NW_006921593.1:28267802-28269936 GCF_000298275.1 Orycteropus afer afer
AAAAAATTACCAACAAAGAAAAGTCTTGGGCAAGATGGTTTCATCAGAGAATTCTACCAATCATTCAGAGAAGAGCTGACACAAATCCTATTCAAACTATTCCAGAATACAGAAAAAGACTGAATCCTCCCAAATTCATTTTATTAAACAAGCATAACCCTGATACCAAAACCAGGAAAAGACATCACTAGAAAGGAAAACTATAGACTATATCCCTCATGAATACAGATGCAAAAATCTTCAACAAAATCCTAGCCAGTAGACATCAACAACATACCTGTTCTGGTTAAATAGTGCCACTCTGACAAGAAATATACCACAAATGGGATGGCCTTAACAAACAGAAGTTTATTCTCTTACAGTTTGGAGGCTTTAAGTCCAAGTTCAAAGTCCCAGGCTCTGGGGGCTGTGTGAAAGCCCTTCAACCTTGGGGGCCAGCTCTGCCTCCTGCTCCTGGACCACTGGAGCTAGAGGCATTTCTTCACTCAGACAGCTTCTGGCTGCTGAGGCTGAGAAGCCCAAGGTTGATAAGCAAAAAGGCACAGTCCCAATGTTACCAAACCACACGGCAGGACATTAATTCAAGTTCATTTTAAGTCCCAAGGTCGGCAGAACATGGCAGCTGCCAAACACCAACATGGCTACATGCAGGGTCCAAGCGTGCCGTATGTTAGAGACCACTGCCAAAGCTGCTGCTTATATATGGGAAGCAGACCACATACCCAAAGGTAGCTACTGCTCATAGTAGATTCCAACATGGAGCTGATTACCAGTCTCATCATGGGGAATACTATATCCAGCTGCCCAGCCACTCAACCAGGCCTAGCCAAGTTGACACACAAACATAACCATAATATAAAAAATATAATATATCATGATCAAGTGGGATTCATACCAGGTATGCAAGGATGGCTCAACAGTAGAAAAACAATCAATGTAATCCATTACATAAATAAAATAAAGGAAAAGAACCACATGATCATATCAGTAGATGAAGAAAAGACACTTGATAAAATCCAACATCCATTCCTGAGAAAAATTCTCAAAAAATAGGAATAGAAGGGAAATTCCTCAACATAATAAAGGGTACATATGCAAAAACAACAGCCAATATTATTCTCAATGGAGAAAGACTGAACCCATCACCTTTGTGAATGGGAACCAGACAAGGATGCCCTCTATCTCCACTTCTATTCAACACTGTATTGGAAATTCTAGCCAGGGCAGTAAGGCAGAAAGAGAAATCAAAGACATTCAAATTGGTAGGGAAGAAGTAAAACTACCCCTATTTGCTGATGATATGATTCTACATACAGAAAACGTAAGAGACTCAGAATATTACTAGAACTAATTGAAAGAATTAGCATAGTGATTTAGCAGGATATAAGATCAACATCCAAAAATCAGTTGGATTCCTCTACATCAGCAAAGAGGCCTCTGAAAAGGAAATAAGGAAATCAACACCATTTACAATAGCTACCAAAAATAAAAGATACTTGGGAATAATCTTACCAGGAACACAAAAGATCTATACAAAGAAATCTATGAAACAGTGCTTGAAATTTAAGAGACCTACATAAATGGAAGAATATAGCATGCTCATGGATAGGAAGATTGAACACTATGAAAATGTCAATACCACCCAAAGCAATCTATACATTCATCAACATTCTTTAAAGACATGGAAAAACCAATCACTAATTTTACATGGAAAAGAAAGAGACCTCAGAATAAGCAAAGCACTACTGAAGAACAACAACAAAGTAGGAGGTCTCACACTCCTAAATTTCAAAACATAGTTACTATACAGCCACAGTAGTCAACAACAGACACATAGACCAGTGCAACAGAATTGAGATCCCAGAAATAGATCCATCGACCTATGGGCAGCTTATCTTTGACAAAGGGCTAAAATTCATTAAGTGGAGAAGAAATAGTCTCTTTAACAAACTGTGCTTACAAAATGGGATATCCATGTGCAGAAAAATGAAACAAGATCCATACCTCAAATCATACATAGAAACTAACTCCAAATGGATCAAAGACTTAAATGTGAAACCTAAAACTATAAAGTTCATCAAAGAAAAAAAATGGAGGCAAATTTAGGGGCCCTAATTTATGACATAAATAGACT
>NW_006921593.1:28271374-28272616 GCF_000298275.1 Orycteropus afer afer
AAAAAAAATAAAAATAAAGAATTCTCCAAAAGAGTAAAAAGAACCTACAGATTGGGAAAAAATATTCAGCAGTGACATATCTGACAAAAGACTCATCTCTAAAATTTATAGAAAATTCCAACACCTCAACATTAGAAAGACAAACAATCCAATTTAAAAAAGGGCAGATGACATGAACAAACACTTCACCAAAGATATTCAGGCAGCCAACAAACAAAAGAAGAAATGTTCGTGATCATAAGAGAGATGTAAAGCAAAACGAGATATCATCTCACCCCAGCATTAACTGCAAAGTTCAACAAGACAGAAAATAACAAATGCTGGGAAGGATGTGGAGAAATTGAGACTCTCATAACATTGCTGGTCGGACTCTAAAATGACACAATCACTGTGGACTGGTATGGAGACTGCTTAAAAGGTTGGAAATAGAAATATCACTTGATCCAGCAATCCTACTGCTAGCCAGAACACAAAGAGATGTATGCACACATATGTTCGTTGCAGCACTATTCCTAATAGCAAAGAGATGGAAACAACCTAAGTGCCCATCAATGGAGGAATGGATAACCAAACTGTGATACATACACACAATGGAATACTTGCAACCCTAAAGAATAATGCAGAATCTGCAATACACCGCATAAAATGGATGAACTTGGAGGACATTATGCTGAGTGAAGTCAGTCAGTCACAGAAGGACAAATACTTTATTTGTCATAACTCAAATACACTGCACAGCAGGAATTACTTGTAGTTTGTTATAATCTCCTTGGATCATTATTTATAACAAATTATTTAAATGACTCACTACGATCAGTAATAAAAGCTTGTATCTGTCTCCATGAAAAAATTCAGGGGGAAAAAAAAGTCTAGAAATAGTCATTTCATAAGAAAAATCAAAACAGTGGATTTTGTTTTATTGGGCATGATGGTGATGATGGTAGAAAGCAAGGAAACCAACACTTAGGAACAATTTCATCAGCACAGAAGGTGCTGTCCATGACATGGCTTTTTATGTAACTATGTTTTGAAATGTTTAATTTAAAAGTCTATTTATCCATTTACAAATTTTCTAGTTGCATTGCTGGTTAAAAAAGAGACGGGAGAGAGATATTTTTAAACTTAGTTTTTATCGCAACATAAAAGAGATGCATAAAATACTCATTTTCAGGAAACGAAATTAGAAGAAACGTTCCTTTCCCAAACACACTTTTGCTCTCTTGTAACATCACACTGTAAAAG
>NW_006921593.1:28274661-28280369 GCF_000298275.1 Orycteropus afer afer
TGGTGGAATTGTTCGCTCACGGACAGTTGTAGGCAGCACAACAGAATCCCAATCTACAGAAGAGTGTCTCTTTTCCCAGGATGTCCATAAATATACTGGAAGCGTCCACACCCCTAGGGAAACTCCCTTTCAACAGATTGGCTGCTCAAAACATATACATTTGATCCCATCATGGGAACAACCCACAACACAATTGTTTAAACCACACAGAATTGAGGTCCAGCCAAGTTGACACACAGCTCCAACTACTACAGTCCACCCCTTATCAACTTGGCAGATGTACACATCTTCTTAACCATATATAATCTCTAAAGAAAGATAATTATAGTCATATTTGCACCTAACATGACATACTAGCACACATACAAAATAAATGCATTAACCTTATTAATATTTCACAGTTCATAACAGAAGGAAACAAAAATATCTGATGCAAATACACAATGAAGAAATATAACAATCACAGTCCTTGTTTCTGCAACTGGTCACGTAGTTGTATTCAGAACTACCTTCTCCCACCACCCATTCTGTATTTCCCTTGCCTCAGCAAGCACTTCAGCTGGCTGTGGTTCTTTGCCTGGTGGGGTGACCCAAACCTTCATTCCTGAAGGGTCTGGGCCATTAGTAGTCATATCAGAACTGGGTTGCTGTAATTTCCCATTGACTTTAATCAAAGGGCATGGTAGTACTAAGAGATGTCCTAAAGAATCTCCTGTATTCCAGACATATTTTTCTTTACCTCCACTATGTAATGTCAATCCAATTTCCCCTTGGTAATCAGGATCTATCACACCAGAGAGTACAATAATGCCCTTCTTTGTCTGTTGATCCAGAGGCATGAGGATGTCAAAATGGCCGGGTGGCATTCTTAATTTCCAGTTCAATGCAATCAGTATTGTATCTCCAGGTGGGACTGTTCCTCCCTTTGGGACTAAGATCTCCAGACCCGCAGAGCATAGGGTAGCAGGGACAGAAAACAAAAATTTTTTTGAGTGGGTCTCACTAGGGCTAACAGTGAGTGGTACCACTCCCATTTCCACTCCTTGGTTCCTGGACCTGTGAATCTTGGCTATTGGAGAAACAACACCGTATACTGGACTCTGGTTTAGAGCATATACAGCCTTCTGGAGAACATTGCCCCAACCCTTCAAGGTACTGCCACCTAGCTAGCACTGTAATTGTGTTTTCAGTAGGCCATTCCATCGTTCTATCAAGCCAGCTGCTTCAGGATGATAGGGAAAATGGTAAAACCAGTGAATTCCATGAGCATAGGCCCACTGCCGCACTTCATTTGCTATGAAGTGAGTTCCTTGATCTGAAGCAATGCTCTGTGGGATATTATGACTGTGAATAAGGCATTCTGTAAGTCCACAGATGGTAGTTTTGGCAGAAGCATGCCGTGCAGGGAACGTGAATCCATATCCAGAATAAGTATCTATTCCAGTAAGAACAAAACACTGCCCTTTCCATGATGGAAGTGGTCCAATGTAATCAACCTGCAACCAAGTTGCTGGCTGATCACACCGAGGAATGGTTCCATATTGCGGATTCAGTATTGGTCTCTGCTGCTGGCAGATCGGGCACTTGGCCTTGGCAGTAGCCAAATCAGCCTGGTAAGTAGATATCCATGTTGCTAAGCCCATTCATAACCTCCATCCCTGCCATCATAGCCACTTTGTTCATGAGCCCATTGAGCAATGATAGGAGTAGCTGGGTAAAAAGGATGGCTGGTTTCCACTAAATGTGTTATCCTATCCACCTGATTGTTAAAGTCCTCCTCTGCTGAGGTCACCTTTTGGTGGGCATTCACATGAGATATAAATATCTTTACTCCTTTGGACCATTCAGAGAGATCTATCCACATACCTCTTCCCCATACATCCATGTCATCAATTTTCCAGTCATGCTCCTTCCAAGTCCCAGACTCAGCCAAGCCATTAGTCTGTATAGCCCATGAATCTGTATACAATCGCACATCTGGCCATTACTCATTCCATGCAAAGTGAAGACCCATATGTATGGCTCAAAATTCTGCCCATTAGAAGGATTTCCCTTCACCACTGTCCTTCAAGTAAATCCCAGAAAGGGGCTGCAGTGCTGCTGCTGTCCACTTTCAAGTGGTGTCTGCATATTGTGCAGAACCATCTGTAAACCAGGCATGAGTTTTCTCTTCCTCAGTCAACTGATCATAAGGAACTCCCCATGAGGCCATAGGTGCAGACTGGGAGAGGGAAGGTAATGTGACTGGAGTGGAGACCATAGGCATTTGGGCCACTTCCTCATGCAACTTACTTGTGCCTTCAGGTCCTGCTCGAGCCCGATCTCTGATATACCACTTCCATTTAATGATGGAGTGCTGCTGTGCACGTCCAACTTTATGAGTCTGTGGGTCAGACAACACCCAGTTCATGATGGGCAACTCAGGCGTCATGGTGACTTGGTGGTCCATGGTTAGGCGTTCATTCTCTACTAAAGCCCAGTAACAAGCCAAAAGCTCTTCTCAAAAGGAGAGTAGTTGTCTGCAAGGGATGGCAAGGCTTTGCTCAAAAATCCCAAGGGTCTGCGTTGTGATTCACTGATAGGGACCTGTCAAAGACTATCTACTACAGACACTTCAAGCACCATTGGATCAGCCGGATCATATGGCCCAAGAGGCAGAGCAGCCTGCATGGCAGCCTGAACCTGTTGCAGAGCCTTCTGTTGTTCTGGGCCCCAATCAAAACTAGCAGCATTCCAAGTCACTTGATAAACAGGCCGCAGCAACACACCCAAATGAAGGATATGTTGCCTCCAAAATCCAAAGAGACCCACCAGACGTTGTGCCTCCTTTTAGTTGTGGGGGAAGCCAGATACAATAACCTATCCTTCACTTAAGTAAGAATATCTCGACATGCCCCACACCATTGGACCCCTAGAAATTTCACTGAGGTGGAAGGCGCCTCAATTTCTGGGGGTTAATTTTCCAACCTCTAGCATGTGTACATCTCACCAATAAGTCTAGAGTCATCGATACTTCTTCTTTACTAGGTCCAATCAGCATAACGTCATCAATATAATGGACTAGTGTAATATCTTGTGGAAGGGAAAGGTGATCAAGATTCCTATGGACTAAATTATGACATAGTGCTGGGGAGTTGATATACCCCTCAGGAAGCACTGTGAAAGTATATTGTTGGCCTTGCCAGCTGAAGGCAAACTGCTTCTGATGGTCCTTTGAAATTGGTATCGAGAAAAAGGCATTGGCCAGATCAATAGCTGCATACCAATTACCAGGAGAGGTACTAATTTGCTCAAGCAATGAAACCCCATCAGGAACAGCAGCTGCAACTGGAGTCATCACCTGATTAAGCTGAGGATCTACTGTCATTCTCCAAGATCCATCTGTTTTTTGCACAGGCCAAATAAATGAATTAAATGGGGATGTGGTGGGAATCACCACCTCTGTATCCTTCAAGTCCTTAATGGTGGCAGTAATCTCTGCAACCCCTCCAGGGATGCGGTACTGCTTTTGGTTTACTATTTTTGTGGGTAGAGGCAGTTCTAATGGCCTCCACTGGCTTTTCTTACCATAATAGCCCTTACTCCACATGTCAGGGACCCAATGTGGAAATTCTGCCAATTGCTAAGTATACCTATTCCAATTATGCATTCTGGTACTGGGGAAATCACTACAGGATGGGTTCAGGGACCCACTGGACCTACTGTGAGATGCTAAGACTCCATCAGTAACTTGACCTCCATATGCCCCTAACTCTGACTGGTGGGCCACAATGATGGTTTGGGTCTTCTGGAATTAGTGTCAGTTCAGAGCCAGTGTCCAGTAATTCCTGAAAACTCTGATTATTTTCTTTTCCCCAATGGACAGTCACTCTCGTAAAAGGCCTCAGAACCCTTTGAGGAAGACTGGGAGTAAGATTGACATTATAACTTTCTGACAATGTAGTGGGGTCCTTCCTCAAAGGGACCCAGCCTCCCCTTCATTCAAGGGGTTTTGGGTTTGTAAACTGACTCAAGTCTGTGAATTGATTAAGAGGCCGTAACTCTGTATTCTGGCGAATCAATCTAGGCTGCTGTTCACATAACCTAGAATTCTTCTGTCTATACAGATCAAGTAAATATTTAGTAGGTTTGCCATGTACTTCACTACTAGGAACACCATGTGCAAGTAGCCAACGCCATAATTCCACATGAGTCAGAGTATCCTGAATACTGTTCCAACTCTGCTGTCCATTATGGTAATGACGCCACCTTGCTTTTGTTGATTAACTGCTGACACTTGGCCCCTACTACCATGGGGGTTCAATCAGCCCCATTGTAGTTAAGTGTCTTATAGTTCAATTAGGGCAGTTCCCACTGTCAAAACTGGCTTATATAAAAAAGCAATCACAGCAGTCTTCAAGGATGATGGGGCTCCCTTCACAAATTTATTCCTCATCATACTGGTGAAAGGCGTGTCCTCTGGACTCTCCATTTCTGGCTCTAGGGGTCTAATTTGATAAATCCATTCTAACAGGCCAATTTTCCTAAGCCTCTGGATGCCTTCTTCTATATTATACCAATGCAGGTCTGGTACTTCAACTTGACTTAAGGTAGGCCATCACATAATCCGTGCTTCAGTAAGTCAACCAAATAAACTATTAGATCCTTTTCTAACCTCTCAAGCTGAAACACTGAATGTAGAATCTGTACTTAATGGGCCTAAATCAATAAACTCAGACTGATCCAATGTTACATTCCTTGCACCATTATCCCACACCCTCAATAGCCATTCCCATACATGATCTCCAGGTTTCTGTCTGTATGTGTTAGCAAAACCAAGTAGGTCTTTTCGGGTGTAGTGTACTACCTCATCAGCCATGCTTTCTATTCCACCTTTTAGGGCTCACTTGGACTTAACTTTAGTTATAGGTCTAGCAGCAACAACAGGTGGTTGGGGAAGTTCCTGAGAACATTCAGCAATGTCTTCCATGGCCTCTGCCTCAGGCAATGACCCAGCAGGAACAGCTGGGTTAATTCCATCAAACTGAGGTAGAAGAGATAATGGCCTTTATAGAAATTCCTTCAGATGGGAGGGATTCAACAGAATTTACAGGCTCCACATCCTGATCTTCCTGACTATCTGCCCACGTGTCCGTCCCCATTCCAGGTTTCAGAATCCCATTTTTTCCCAATCAATGCCCTCACTTTAACTTCAGGCACCATTCTATGTTGCCAATTTAATTGGCGTTGTAATTCAGCCACCCTTACAATAACACTCTGGATTTGTTTTTCAGCAGTATCAGCTCTGTTACTAGAAGAAATAAGTCTTTCTTTCAGAGCACACCTGCAAACACTGAGGTCTTTTATGCAGCAGCCCTGAAATGATCTCACTCTTTCACCACTTTGTCTACTGTAAATAGGACCAATCATATACTCATGCTGACAAAACTGCAGAAAAGTATCAAATATGCGATCACTCAGAGCCTCACGTCTCAAAAGTACTTGATCTACTGGTGGTGCTATTTCGCATATTAATGTTGCCACCTCACGCCACAGATTAGCAGGGCCCTCTTTACTAACGGAGGCAGGGTCACCAGTGTTTTCACGATTAATCAAAATGGAGATCCAATTTAGGAGGCCCATCCTTATGATTTTGTCTTCCTAGAACCACTCCTTGTACGCAATGTGTTAGACTTAGCTTTCTAGAGAAGCAAAACCAGTAAAGCTTA
>NW_006921593.1:28281889-28302450 GCF_000298275.1 Orycteropus afer afer
TGGAAACAACCTAGGTGTCCATCAACTGAGGAATGGATAACCAAACTATGGTACATACACACAATGGAATACTATGCAACCCTAAAGAATAACACAGAATCTGCAAAACAATGTGTAACGCGGATGAACTTGGAAGACATTATGCTGAGTGAAATAAGTCAATCGTACAATCACAGAAGGACAAATACAGTACTAGTTCATTGTTATGGAGGGTCAAGGAAAGGTTTATATATGGAGGGAAACTTTGTTGGTTGCCAGGGGTGGGAGGGGAGAGGAGGGAACACCACATACACACACACAAAAAAGCTGACCCATGTCACTTTAGCTTTGTGTACTTCACTGTACATAAATTATATTTCAATTAAGTGCATTTTAAAAAAATCATTTTGTATGGAAATCTTTTAAAACAAATGCAGTTCACATTTTCTTATCCTCCAAAGTGAAGCTGGATGAACATGATCTCCATCATTACACTACATAGTGAGGAAGGCTGAGTTACATGGCAACCACCAGCCTCTATTCTGAACAGACCTATACTTCTCTACTTAATTGCTCCATTTTTTTTTTTCTCTTTTTAATTGACACTGCTGTTATCAAAATATTTGTTCACTTTTTAACTCGTAGAGGCAGGAAAACATGATCATTAAAACTGTCTCAATGTTTATCACCGAATATATTTTTGTAGTATTCAGATTTACCACCATGTGGTAATATTTTCATTATAGGTAGGGGAGGGAGGGAAGGCTGAACACATGCATGTATGCTTGTAAAGTCTTGGAGTGGGGACTTATAGACTGTCTTATACAGTGTTTTAGAGCACAGGTTTAGTTATTTGCCAACTCAGAGGCTTACCTACCTGTTTATTATTATTTTGCTTTCTTTCTGATTCTTGGTTATGTTTTCAATAATTTGTGTTTGCCAAATAAATGCTTGTTCTAACTAGTATGGTTCCTTAGCCATTGAATCATTAAAAGTACCAACTTTAATGACTTTTAGTTAAGGAAAAAGAAAGTGACTGAATACAGGTGAAGAGGTTAGTATTGATATGACATTAAAATAAAATTAGTATTTTTATATTACACTGAATGAATATTTTAAAAAATTTATAACCACAAATCAAAGAAGGCTGGATACAACAGTGCTGGCATTTTCAATCATTATTTGTTTTGCAGACTCCTATCAAGACGATGTACAGCACTGGGCAAGTCGGCTGCAAAAGACCTCTCCTCGAGGACTAAGTTGTGCCTGACACAAGCCATGCATGTGAGAGCTGGACAATGAATAAAGAAGACTGAAGAATTAATGCTTTTGAGTTGTGGTGCTGGCGAAGAATGATGAAAGTACCATGGAGTGCTAAAAGATCTAACAAATCTGTCCTAGAGGAAGTACAGCTGGAATGCTCCTTGGAAGCAAGAATGGCCAGACTTTGTCTCACCTACTTTGGTCATGTTATCAGAAGGGACCATTCTCTGGAGAAGGATGTCATGCTTGGTTGATGAAAGAGGGGAAGGCCCTCAACGAGGTGGATTGACACAGCAGCTGCGGCAATGGGCTCAAGTATGGCATGGGACTGGGCGGTGTTTTATTCGGCTGTGCATAGGGTCGCTAAGAGTCAGAGACGACTCGACGTCACCTAACAACAACCTGCCTGCAAGGGCACAAGAGTCAAGTTGTGACAGAACAAAGCAGTACTTCTTAATTATTTTCATATTCCTGAGTAGAAATTCTGGCATAATGAAGTCTCTCCAGCTGTTCTCAATAATTATTTCATTTTTTCCATCCAGCATTCTTAGGAAATACAATAGACTGCATTTTTCTAAAATAGTTATAAAAAGGGGGTCTTATGGCTGAGAAAGAGATACCTTAGCTGTTAACATTTTTCAATTTTCTGAAATAAGGCAGAAATTATTTTTATTAGATACTAAATACTTTCCTCAATGTGAAATGCTTGGAAAAAAAAAAAAAAAAAAAATGCCAAAAAACAATTCCCAAACCCAGGGGCCATCTGTTTAAGAGCAATGAAAAAGTTCCTGCCAAAACTTATGTATACACGTAGAATTCAGACCTTTCTGTGTTCTTCTATATAAGGATGTAAACAGAGCAAATTAATTGTGCTCCACAGCAGAGGTAAGAGCTGAATGAGACTCTTGTTTCACTGCTAGAGATCAGAACCGAGAAATCACCATAAAGGCTAGGATCTTTATCTATTTATATGTTATCTTTTTCAAACCAGAGAAACAGCCCAGGATTAATCCCAAAGAAAAACCATCTGAAGCTAAAATGATAGGCTTTATTATAGTCTCTTAAGTATCAAAGAGAAAGCTGCAAAATGTAGCTGCAGTCAGAGTCATGAACTGGTTCAACACCCTTAACTGGTGGTTTTACAAACGATAATGAATGCTGCTACTCTTTAAAAATGAGCGTATCAAAGAGGAAATAACTCCTTGGCATGCGTACAGCCACATACACATCTGTTTTCACTGCTTTCAAGCACCAGTGCTGGAGGCTCAGAGTAAGTCAATGGGAGGAAGACAGTCACAGCAGCAAGAGGTCTACAGGACAGACAGGATGACACGTCCGGGAAAGTAATACTTGAGGAAGAGGTAAGGATTTAATGAATAAACAGAGAAGTAGCCTAGAGTTTTTTGTTTTTCCCAAGAACTCTACTACCATAACCTTTTATTTCTAGTCACTAGTTTAAAAAACAAAATGAAACATTTTCAAACAATAAAAGAGAAATTTTAAGTATGATATTTGTAAATGTTATGAAGAGATGGTTTCATCTTTGTGAGGTTTCTCTTCCTTCCCAGGGGAATTTGGAAGGTTAAGAAAAGTAACTATTTAAAATGAACAGAAAAATGAAATGGATCAAATTTGGCACAAAGTGATAAATCTAGAAAGTATCTAGTGCACAAACATGCTCTGAAAGATCAAATCACTAAAAACAATGGTCAGGACCCTAATAATAGCTGTTTTTTTTTTCCTTTTTGCAAACAAAAGGAATTCTAAAATGCTTTATAAAAATGGCAGTTATATCTATATAAGTATTAACATAATCTTGATCAGATAAAACCCAACTACAAATAAGTATTCCTATCTGGTAAATCTTTTTTTGTTTTTGTTTTCTAAAAGAACTTAGGTGGCTTCTAGAAGGGTGGCCAATGTATACACAAGTTCTACTCAGACTGCTGTTAAAAAGGAAGTATCTAATGCTTTGATTTTTCTTTCTTCCGTATATTTTCTAAAGTAAAGATAAAAAAACATTCTAGGGTTAAGACACTACTACATTTTTATTATAATTACAGAAAAATATTCATGTATTTTCTGTTTCATTGACTGAAGTGTATTAGGAACATAGTATTTTTGTGGGAATTGGATGCATTGTCACAAATGCACAAGAGACCTTTTGCGAGGGGAAAGGTAAGTTTAAGTGTCTTTACTGCTTTCTGAAAATGAAGAAATAAAGAATTCATGTATTATATATCTAGTGGAAAATCTCTGGCATTCAAGTTCAAAGATGATTCTTACTGCTACACGGAATAAAAAAAAAAAAGGAGAAACTAACAATTTGCCTATTTTCACAGCCACTGGGTTCCCCACTAGGCCTTCTGGAACCAGAGTTGCTACCTACAGACATGGATAGATGCCTGCATGCTCTCATTTTTGAGGACCTGAATGGTTTTTTTTAAGGAAGGAGTCAACTCTCACTCTGAGTGTTTGGCATGGGTACAATGCCTTAAAAAAGCAGATGACCGGTCTAGCTACTGACCATGCTGGCTATTGTTCGCAATCAGATGAAATCACAGACAAACAGCGGATGGCTCTCTCTGACAGAATGTCTGAACAAAGCACGCTTTCTGAGCACATTTTGCCGAGCACATTTGATCACCTGATTTCTTCTAACTGGTCTGGATTACAGACAGAATCTGGACCAGAGGAAATGAAACAGACTGGTGAGGAGCAGGGGAGTAAACTGCGCTGGGCAGCTCTGCCGATACTCACGGTGATAATACCCACGATTGGTGGAAACGTCCTTGTAATCCTGGCTGTCTCACTGGAGAAAAAGCTGCAGTACGCTACCAATTACTTTCTTATGTCCCTGGCGGTGGCTGATCTGCTGGTTGGATTGTTTGTGATGCCGATCGCTCTCTTGACAATAATGTTTGGTAAGTATTTCACTTTGTTTCTGCCATGAAACCACAGAACTTAGAGAACGAGCCACTCATTTCATCTCTATTTTCCTTAAAATAAAAGATGGACTATTTAAAAACTCAGTAAGTAAGCGATTCCTCATTTTCATCCTTTTCTATGGCTGATAATCATCTTTAAAGAATGAAAAATTACTGCTTAAAAACAATTTTACTTTCTCCTCATTCAAAGAAATCAATAAAAACATCACCCAAGCTAACAAATAATTAAAGTGAAATGTAGACCTGTTCTCTAATCTTTTCCCATTATCAGTATCTTTTTTTCTTGACAAACAATATCTAAGACATCTATGACAGATGTGTGTTGGGTTAATTATTAACGATGAAGTCTTTGAAATCATGTAGCCCCAATTTAAGATTGGAATTGTTCTATAAAATTCTTGTCATAACTCTTTATAGCTTGTATACTTCAGATTTGAACACAATTCTTACATATGTGTCACGTGAAGAAAAAATTATATGTAGTCACTTAAGGAAATGGTCTGGCTCAGAACGTCCCAAGAGATGATCCATCTGCTTAATTTTCATGATAGCTGACCGTCTGTGTTCTTGATAAATGTACAAAGAATCAGACCTCTAAGTTAATAAAATAAGTGCACAAAACCTTGAGTTATTACAAAAATAAAATAATCTGATATTGTAATCTGAGGCATAATAAAATGATAATGATATAAAAATAGACAAGTATTTTCTAATTCATGCATAATCATCTCTAGTTATAGTATCTGGATAAACACAGTAACTCTGTTGATGAATTAGGAGGGCTCCTTTACATTGATTTTTGATTCATTCATTGCTTAAGAAAAATGACTATTTGTAGCAGATATGGCTCCTCAGTTACATTTATATGGTAAGAATAAATATATTTCAAGTATTAGAAGTAAAATTTACTTAACTAGAATGCTTATTAGAAGGTGAACAAAAACTGCTATTCAAACTATTACACCCAGGCTGAAAAAGTTACATTTTTAAAGTAATGACAAAAAGCCATCTAAACAAAAAACTTGTTCCCCTAAATACAATCAGGGGGTGATAGGTTTGAATTTCCCACTCTGTACAGTAAATGAAGAAAATTCTATGACAGAACAAGCAATAATGAATAAGGTTCTAGTGGTTTAATCAGCATCTCTACTCATTAACTGTCATTCCAGTGCTACATAGTGTAGCCATGGGAAATAATGAGGAAATCCTACTCTAAAGGACAACTTTAATTCTGAATTAAGAAGTAAAGCAAATGAGGACTATATAGAATATTTATGCACATTTAGTAAAGTTCACACAGGAGTGTAATTCAAGCTCTTATCTCCACCCACACTGTAACAGCTACAAGTGCAGTATCACATTCTTCACACTGTGCTTTGCTGGGTATACAGAAAACGTTCAAATACTCATCTTCTACTACTATACAATTTAATTAATGCTATATTGAATAAATCACACTGAATAAGTTATGTAGAAGTCAATTTTAACTTTAAAATCTCTGAGTCAACAAATGCCAAACACCCACTACAGGCAGATAGATGCTTAAACCATCAGCTCAACAGTTAAGAAATCTTAAAAGACAAAGCTTTATGGCATTAAAATGAGCTGACAAACAAAATCAAAAACAGATCAAAGAGAGAATTCCACGTATTCTACAGGAAAGCAGTAAGTATCCAGCAGTTGAAAATTAAGGTTACATTTAAAATTTTGGTGCCCAAAACATTTTTTTAGCAATAAAAGCAGAAAATCCAACATATTTCAATGTATATGAAATGTCATACATTTATTTCTTAAATAATGATGGTATATATTTTTTAATAGTATTTTTATTCTTTTAAATGTTTGTTAATTTTTAATTATAAAATAAAATCTTTCATAGCACCAAACACTTTTATCACCAATAATTAAGCTGTAACATGGGCTCAGCAGAATTTTTTTATTTACATAAACTAATCTGGATATTTAATCGTGATGTAAAACATTATCTCACTAATTCATTATTTGAAACATCTGCTGTATTTCCACGTGAGACAGTACACGCTGCCCTCTGGAAAGTTTCAAAGGTGCATTCATAAACTGATGACTGCATGTATGTAAATAGGAACTTGACTCAAATACTAAGATTTTTTGATAGCTTTTCACATGTGGAGAAATACTAAGACTTTCTAAACTCTTAAGAATTTCAACACCTTGAAAAGTCAGGAGCAGTATTTTTCTCTTATTATAAGGATTATCTTCAGAAGATCTTAAGTCTACCCAAACAAAAGTGTCCACCCTCAGTTGATCCCGTGGCAGCTAATGAGGACAGGAGTGATGTTAGCTACCTAAGAGAATTACGATGAAATTAACACAGAACAGAAACTTACTCATTCTTTCTACTAATAAAACTAAGTTAGAAAAAAGAGCAGTGAAATAAAAAAGTGGCCCCTGTGTCTTTACACCAAAGGATATTTTATTCAACCATTGAATAGGATCACAACAGAGGGTCACGGACAGCATAGGAGAAAGATGTAGAACAAAAAAATCAAATTCACAACAAAAACTAGACTTACTAGTCTGACAAGGAGCTCTGGTGGCATAGTAAGACATCTGACTGCTAACCAGAAGGTTGGTGGTTCAAACCTACCAGCTGCTCCATGGAAGAAAGACAGGGCAATCTACTTCCATAAAGATTTACTGCTTTGGAAACCCAATGGTGGTTGCTGTGAGTCAGAATCGACTTGATGGCAGTAAGTTTGGTTTTGGTTTTTGCTATTCTGGGTTTGAACCATCAACCTTCTGGTTAGCAGCAGAGACTGGAGGACTACGTAGAATATTTGTGCACATTTAGTAAAGTTCATGTTGTTGTAGTTGTTATGTGCCATCGAGTCGGACCCAAATCATAGCGACCCCTCCTTGGGTTGCTGAGGCGGTATCACTACGGAAGTAGATTACCCAATCTTCCTTCTGAGGAGTGGCTAGGGGGTTTGAACCGCCAGCCTTCTGGTTAGCAGTCAAGTGCCTTAGGCACTATGCTACCAGAGCTCCCAGTAAAGTTCATACAGGAGTGTAATTCAAGCTCTTACTTCTGTGCATGTCGCAACAGCTTACTGCAACCCCCTTGCTCCACCACCCCACACACACACAAGACTATGGCCCTAAGACACCCTTCTGACGTAGAACTGTAGCCATTCCCAGAGACCACCTTTTAGCCAAATGATGGACAGGGCCATAAAATAAACAGTAATAGGAACGTGTATTTTAGGACAATCATTTCTACGAGATCAAAAGGACAACAACGTGTGCCCTAAAGCAAAGATGAGAAGGCAGGAAAGGGGTAGAAAATCCAGACAAAAGGAAAATGGTGACTCCAGGGCAGAAATGGGGAGTGGTGACACATCGTGGGGAATGTGCCCAATGTCGTGGAATACTTTATGTACAAACTATCCAATGAGAAAATAATTTGTTCTGTAAATCTTTACCTAAAGCACATCAGGAAAGAAAAAGTGAAAAAGCCTAAGTATGAAATACTAGAATGCAAAGAACAACAGAATCTATGTCACTATCAAAAAGACAGTGTTCAGTGTATATAGTAACTTCTCTCTCTCCCTCCTTTCTTCTCCCTTCACCTCAATTAAAACAAAGCTCAAACTCACTGCTGAGTCCTTTTTCAACTCGTAACAACTCCCATTGAGTTTCCAAGGCTGTGTATCTTTATGGAAGCAGACTGCCCCATCTTTCTTCCATGGAGTGGCTGGTGAATTTGAACCACCAACCTTCTGGTTAGCAGCCAAATGCTTTAACCACTACACCATCAGAGCTCCTTTCAATTAACAAGTGATTAAAAATGTAAAGGGGAAAAGTATGATCTACAAGTTGAAGCAGTATCTGTAGCACAATCGTAAGATGGTGTGTAGAAAAACAGGTGTGAATTCAATCACCTTGTCTGTAAAATGAGTGTGCTGATTTACACTGCAGACATCTTTGAGACTGTCAAATAGGACCCAGCGTATCCCAGTCAGTAATAAATGGCAGCTATTATTATAGTATGTGAAGGGCATATACACTTACATATATGGTTTAGATGTTAGTCTAAATGAAAAAGATACACAGCATGAACGAAATCCGTTATTCACTTAGGCAGTGAAATGCTGTCGTCTACCCAACTCTGAGGCAAGGGGGCAAAGCAATTGTTTCTGAAAAGCAGAAATCAAAAAAAGTAAGGAAAAAATGTTTTATTGAGTATTAAATTATTTGACCTATTCTCTCATAGTAGATATCTAACCCTCAGCCCACACACTGAATGCAGGGGAATAAGGAACAGCAGCAGCAAACTACAGCACGCTTCACTCTAATTTTATGCTATGTCTCTCTATTCTGGAAGATAGAGACAGAAGCAGCAGAAGCTCTGAGATTCAAAAAATGTGTATTTGAAAACTATGTTCTTTTTGGATGTAAGAGCTGTTTAGAATTTGTCTTCTTCCAATACTTCCATCAATTGTTTCCCTCAGTGAACGCCACAGGCACTGCCCTTTTGGAATGGCTTTAAAAGTATGGTCTTTTAAATCCTCAAAAGGGAAATAATTTTTCTCCAGGTTTATAGATCAAGAAATATTTTAAGAACAAATGACAGAACTTGGTTTTCCAAATCAAAATAAAGAAACTGAATTTCTGGTTGAAAAAAGATTTTTGCACCAATTAAAAAGAAAACACAAAATGAAGAACCAGGCACAGCCCAAACTGGACAACTGCAGTGTAGAGAAGCTAGTATCATGCTGTGACATGCATCCAATAAAGAGCACAACTACAATTAATTCAACTGTGGTAAAGGCACACCTTCATGACAAATTTAATTCAAACTTAAACCGAGTGAAGCACGTTCATATGCCATTTCTTTTATTTTTAGCAAGTACCACTTTAAGTTCAATCGGACACATGCACTCGTGCGACAGCAGGCAGAAAGACAAACATACTATTTTATGCTAATGATATGGCTTATTGTTTCTAAGCAGGAGTGTCTTAAAGGTTGAGCCAGTTGGCTAGTTTCTGTCGAACAACGGTAATGGAAGCTAACATTTACTGAATGCTTCCTCTCTGCAGACTTCATGTATTGCATTTAATCCTCAAAGCAACCCTATGAAGGTTTATCATCACCCATTTTACAGGGAACACATAGGAACAGAGGGCTAAGTGTCCATGGTTACTAAACAAGTGGCAGAGACACAATCTGAATCCAGGAAAGCTCACTCTGGGACCCCCACTCTTCAGCTCTACGATTTTGCTTTCCCAAACGTAAAGGAGAAACTGTAGCAACCCAACTATAGCATACAAAGAACTTTGGTGGTTCAGTGATTAAGGCATTCTAGCTGCTAACTAAAAGATCAACAGTTCAAACCCACCAACCAGCTGCTCAGCAGAAGAATGAGGCAGTTTGCTTCAGTAAAGATTTACAGCCTTGGAAACCCCATTGGGGCAGTTCTACTCTGTCTATAGAGTTCCTATGAGTCGGAATCAACTCCATGGCAGTGGGTTTGATGTGGTTTTTAAGTAACTCCATTTAACAAGAGGGCCATAGACTTTTTTCTCAGGACAAAGGAAAACCCAGTATTTTTCAGATTAAATGATAGAGAACACCTGAGTCTCAACCAGTACTTGTGAAAATTCTTGAGATGATTCCTAGACTTCTTTTCTGAGGATATTAGACCCAGGTCCATACCTATGAAGTGGTTAAACCTTGTAAAGGAGACAAATAGAAACTTACATAATGGAATGACGATTCTATCATTCCTCATATATGGTGGTATCTAAAGCATACATAAAGTCATTTTATGCAACAAAATATTTCTGCTACTTATATTTAGCTAATAATGAATTCTCTATTAATTAAGACCTGCCTAAGACTTGCTTTGCTCCTTTAATATTCAGTATCTGTATTATTTTTTCAGATACTCACAGAAATGCCATTACTCAAACCTTATTGAAATTAAATTCCTCTCTGAGTTTAATTTAGGATAAGGAAAGGAAGTACAATAGGATTTTTTTTTTTTTTTGGAGAATTTTTGTATGCTTTCTTTTTGTGAGACAACAAATACTATAAAATCTAAATTTTTCCGCCCTTCTGTCTTAGCTTTTATAAAAGGGTCAAACTTAAGATTCCCAAAAAAACAGTAATTTAGTTCAAGTACCTGATAACTAGCTTCCCTTAGAATACCTTTTAGATACACTTATTTCTTCCTTGTTATTTATATCTGTAACTCTTCCACTTTACTTAAAATTTTAAATAGTCTCAAGTTCTTAAGGAAGCAAGCTAGACATAATACATTATAACAAACGAATGTGATTATAAATCCTTAAAAATTTTTTAAACTCCTATAAAAATAACACATACAGTTTTGGAATAATGAACATACCTTACCACATCAACTTAACATTTATTCAGTCAGTCTGAATAGTAAGAAAATGATCTGCCCTTGAGCCTATCAAATTAAGACTAACTGAAAAGACAACGTTAGAATAAAAGTATCCAGACTAGGAAAATTTTTATGAATCGAGAAGCCTGTAACTTGGTAATTTTTATAAATTCTTAGATTACCTGAAATAGGTAATTAGACAAGTTTTTTTTTTTTTTTTTCCCTTTGGCTTTCTGTAGAAGATTTCTACTAATTTAATGTAGTTGTCTGGTACTTTTTTGTTAGTTTCTTAAATAGTTTGTTCACTAGACTTCATGAAACTTGGAATCATAAAGCCTAATCAGAAAGATAGGACCTCTGGTAGTATAGTGCCTAAGGTACTTGACTGCTAACCAGAAGGCTGGCGGTTCAAACCCACCAGCCACTCCTCGGAAGGAAGGTTGGGCAATCCTACTTCCGTAGTGATACTGCCTCAGAAACCCAAGGAGGGGTCGCTATGAGTTGGGGCCGACTCGACAGCACACAACAACAACAACAACAATCAGAAAGATTATTTTAATCCTAGCCCTCAGCCACCTAGTCTTTTTATTTTTAATAAAATTTGGTGTCACATCTCAATACTTCTCCTGTTAACAATAAGACACTGACTGAACTAAAAACTTTCTATTGATTGCATTAGTTTTATTTCCCACTTTCTGCCCCCTAAATGGGAGTTGAAAAAATAAATTCATTCTGTGGAAAGGGAGGAAATGTTGGAAATCGTCCATAGGCTCAGTTAAATCAGCAGTAAAGAGTTTTCCCACTTCGCTTACAACCAGGAGCATGGGGGTCAGACAGTCTAATTCCAAAGACCAAGCACTTCATCTGGGAGCTCCACTGTGGCTTCCTGCTCAAACCCACTAGATTTATGACTAGAATTTTCCAGATCATAAATTTCAAAAACATAACCATTAGAATAGGTAAATTTAAGTTAGTAACAAACTTTTTTTTTTTTTTTTTAATGACAGCATATGCATTTAAAAAAAGAAGCCTAAAATCAACACATTAATTTGCCTTTTTAATCTTTAACTATGATCATAACTTCTGGTGGTAGCTCTAGATTTGAGTATTTTTCTATTTCCCTAGACACAGTTCCAAACTTAGAACTTCAGTTTAGAATGCAGCACCACTTCAAGAAGTTTTCATAAAACTCTCAAATCCTATGAGGTTCTTTTCACTGTGATCAGACTGCTAGTTGCTTGCTCAAAGAATGTATTGCTGCCATCAACCATGTAGGGTTCTTTTCTACTCATGGCAGAAAATCTCAACATAATGTTAAGGGATAAAATCCAACTGACTAGATTATCTTTAAACACAGGTTTCTCTGCATAGTTTATTTTGAAAAGCCTTCCATAAATTCCTTTCTATAAGGCATTCTGGGTGTATTTGAAGATAACTATCCTTCACCAGCAACCCAGGTGCATCTTCCCAGACTTGCAAAGCAAGACTTCCTGAGTTGAATTCTGACCCACAGCGACCCTATAGGACAGAGTAGACCTATCAGGTTTCCCAGGCTATAAATCTTTACAGAAGCAGACCGCTGAATCTTTCCTCTGCAGAGCGGCTGGTGGGGTCACTGCCAGGCCTTCACTGACCAGCCAAGTGCTTAACTATTGTGCCACCGGGGCTCCTTTATTAGACCACAAACCAAAACCAAACCCACTGCCACTGAGTCCATTTTGACTCACAGTGACTCTGTACGGCAGAGCACTGCCCTACAGTTTCTAAGGCTGTAATCTTTCTGGATGCAGACTGCCCTATTTTCTGTGGAGCATCCATAAGGTTTGGTTAGCTACTTAACCACTACATCACCAGGGCTCCCGATTAAACAATGAAGGGGATTTAAAATAACCTCACATGCATAACGTCTGTTCTATACTGAAATATAATCTGGTTTTATAGCCTTTTGTATGTGTGTTCTGTAAAATGGATCCTAACTGTGATATTCTAGGGAGAACCATAAAATGAAGGTCAGTGGTTCTGAAACTGCAAATCTCTTAAGTGGTGGGTATATGCAGACAGATAACGTACGTTCCTCCACACACATGTGGACACCTGTGCAAGGAAATGATTTCAACAATGATGTAGAATATTCAGTATCACATCCAAACCTAAGATTACAAGTATTTCTAAACTGGTTAAGCCTGTATGATGTACACAGTAAGTACTCCACAAGTTTGTTAAATAAATTTAAAATTATGTCTAAATCTGGGATTTAAAAAAAAAAAAAAAACTTAAGGGAGGAAACACTGCGAAAATGGAAAAAAAAACCCGTTAAATTCCGTATTGCTTATTACATCTCTAGTGTTTCAGGAGAATGATAGGATGTGGGGGTACTATCCGCACTCCCACCCCTCTCCAAAGAAAATCTGAAGCCATTCTTTTGGCAAACTTGATTTAAGAACAATTTGTGTCAAACCGGAAACTCAAATCACTTTACCTCACCACTTCACCAAATGAGAATTTACTACCAACAAAGATCTTGCTGCTAATCACTGCGAAGAGTGAGCCACACCCCCAGGGCTCCCTGAGAACCCTCTTCTAAAACTCTTCTACCATGCTGCATCATTCCCTATTTATACTAACAATGCTTTCTTTTTATACAATAGCAACTTAAAACTAAATTTTATTTGAATAGCAAGGTTAAGTTTCAGCTGCAATCATGTGTAAATTTTTAAAAGACTACAAAAGGAATGATCAAAAAAAGGGAAAGGTCAAAATACTGTTAAGAATATGCTAATCTACTGCCAGTTTAGAAAGAAAAAGGGCTGTAATTACTACGCACAACAGCAACTGTATTAAGAAAGCACCTCTACAGAAATATATTTAATATTATTGTCCCCATTATTTAAAATTAAACATTATTATCTTGTAGAGGTTAAGTCATAAAATTGCAGATAAATATGAAAAAAGCAAAGGAACTACAGACTAAAGATTGCTATTTTTTCAGGAAAAAAACTCTTTGCTTTGTTTTTTTCTTTCAGAGCCGACGTGGCCCCTGCCACTTGTCCTGTGCCCTGCTTGGTTATTTCTCGATGTTCTATTTTCTACTGCATCCATCATGCATCTCTGTGCCATCTCAGTGGATCGTTACATAGCCATCAAAAAGCCAATCCAGGCCAGTCAATGTAACTCCCGTGCCACAGCATTCATCAAGATCACAGTGGTCTGGCTGATTTCCATAGGTATGCGGGCATGGCAGGGTGTGTGCTAGCACATACATGGCCCTAGTTCCATATGCCTAGAACAGCAGGCCTGGCAGGCCATGACACAGTACCTGCTATCAACACACGCTCCTTATAGCGTCACATCCGTCGTAAAGCACCTAAGCCAGACTGTTAGCTAGAACTGTGAGAAAGGAGAAAAGTTCATGATCCCAGAAACAACAATCTTCAGTCTTTACTGAGCCATCTTCCTGTTTCAATTCTGAGATTCAAGAAGGCATCTTCATATTTGTCAACAGAAGATCACTAAGGTCTATCTAGTATATGGAATGAGGAGCTCTGGTGGTACAGTGCCTAAGGCATTTGACTGCTAACCAGAAGGTTGGCAGTTCAAACCCACCAATCACTCCTCAGAAGGAAGATTGGGCAATCTACTTCTGTAGTGATACCACATCGGAAACCCAAGGAGGGGTTGCTATGGGACAGATCCGACTCCATGGCAGTGAGTTTGGTTTTGGTTTTCAGTATATGGAATCTCACAATTACATTAAAGGAACAAGAAATGCAACACATCTTAAATTATATACATGAAGATAAACAGCAAAAGAGAAAAATGAAAAACAAAAGTATTTTGTAGGCAAGTATCAAAGACCACAAACTCACCTTCTAAATCCACATTTCAATAATTGTACAGACTAAAAACAATGAACTCAAGTGTCTGCTTGAGTGTTTAAAATATGTGTAGTCAGAAGTTATAAGTAAGGAAGATGCAATGAAAACATGTTAACCTTATGTTCAGAAACGGTTTATAAAAAGCAATCACAGCTCTTCTCAACTGCTGTACATCCTGGGGCTCCTCCTTAATGCCTCCAAAGCAGTGCTATGATAGAGCATCTTAATACAATGAGCAGCATAAATGAGAACTTAAACCTCTTCTAAGCGAGTCTCAGAAAAACAGATTCACAACAGTTACTACGATCATTAACAGTCTGATCAAACCAAAACCAAACTCACTGCCGTAGAGTCAGTTCCAACTCACAGCAGCCCCTCCTTGGGTTTCTGAGGTGGAATCACTATGGAAGTAGATTGCCCGGTCTTCCTTCCAAGGATTGGCTGGTGGGTTTGAACTGCCAGCCTTCTGGTTAGCAGTCAAATGCCTTAGGCACAATACCACCAGAGCTCCTAAGCAAACTCAGTTCTTCCTAGTAAAATAAAATCAAAGAGAAAAAAATCAAGAGAGACCTGGAATGCTAAAAGGACAAGGGCAAGAAAAAGATGTCCCTTCACTCTAACTGGAAGAGCACAGACAAAAAGCAAGACACTGAGATGATTCCTCATGTTTCTGAAATCAGGACCAATCCTCTTTTGGGAAGTGTGGAGGCAAAAGCAAGAGCTTTACTATTCTGGCTTAGGAAGAAAGTAGGGGGCCAAGAGCAAGTCTATTCCTGACGGGAAAGGCCTGCAAGCTGTGAGAAAGGCCAGTTTTGAGGGACAGGTCTGACTGACAGAGCAGAAGAGGTCTTTTAAAAAAGAAGAATCTATGGGAGGAGTAGGGAGATGATGATGACAATTACCAAATTTTGAAGTGGTGGTTGTCGGTGGGCCCATCAAGTCGGTTCTGACTCATTGGGATCTTATATACAACAGAACGAAACACTGCTGATACTGTGCCGTATTCACACCAATGGGCTATGTCTGAGCCCACTGATGCAGGTGCTGGGTCATCCATCTTGTTGAGGGTCTTCTTTTTGCTGACCCTCTACTTTACTAAGCATGATATTCTTCCCCAGGGACTGGTTCCCTCCTGGTAACAGGTCCAAAGTATGTGAGACAAAGTCTTGCCATCCTCACACTGAAGGAGCATTCTGGCTGTATTTCTTCCAAGAAATACATGCAAGACGGGTTTGTTTGCTCTTTTGGCAGTCCCTAATATACTCAATATTCTTCACCAACACCGTAATTCAAAGGCATTAATTCCTCTTCAGTCTTTATTCACTGCTTAGCTTTTGCATGCATACACAGTGACTGGAAAATACTATGACTTGGGTCAGATGCACCTTTGTCCTCAAGGTGACATCTTTGCTTTTCAATACTTTAAAGAGATCTTTTGCAGCAAATGTGCCTAATGTAATGTCTCGTTTGATTTCTTGACTGCTGCTTCCATGGGTGGTGATTATGGATCCAAGTAAAATGAAATCCTTGACAATTTCAATCTTTTCTTTGTCTATCATGTTGCTTATTGGTCAGTTGTGAGGATTTTGATTTTCTTTATGTTGAGGTATAACTCATCCTGAAGGCTACAGTCTTTCATCTTCAGTGAATGCTTCAAATTCTCCTAGCTTTTACCAAGAAAGGTTATGTTATCTGTATATTGCAGGTTGTTAATGAGTATTCCTCCAATTCTGATGATGTATTTATTCTTCTTCATATAGTCCAGATTCTTGGGATTATTTGCTCAGCACACAAATTGAACAAGTATGTTGAAAGGGTACAACCCTGACATATACCTTTCCTGATTTTAAACCACACACTATACCCTTGCTTTGTGTGAACAACTAGAGGAGGGGAAGGGAGAGAAGATGGGCGACAATCATCAAATTTTGGAATGGAAAAGAAGAAAACTAAAGGAGTTCATGCCAAATGACTCACATCTTTTCAGTAAGCTCACTGCAAGGAGGAAGAGGTAAAAAAGAGATGGTGTGATGTGTGTATGGGGGTGTGTGTGTGTTAGTGTAAAGTAAGAAGACTACAGAAGAGGCAGGGGAAAACAAGAGAAAAGAATCCATAAGAAAAATCGAAATGTTTTAACTGTGAAATATGATCAGGCCAATAAGTGAAAAAGTCTGTTGATAGCAGTGCTATCTCGAACAACACTGGCCAACATGAATTTATAAATTGATCAAAGTTTTAATGAATGTCTATGAGGGACAAAGATGAACCAGGAAAAAAAAAACTTTTCACTCAAGGAAAGCAGATATATAAACAAATTATAGTAATTATAGTAATACAGAAGGGTAAGTATATGCAGGAGAGAAAAGAATAAAAGGAAGACTCTAGATTCACAGATCTGGAAGGGATCGGAGAAATCATCTTTTTCTGATGAGAAAAAAAGTATCTAGAGTTTCAAATAGCTGGCTTAAAGACTCTTCACAGCTTTCAGACCCAACTCAAGACCAAACTCTTCCATTCAAGGTTCTTTTTACTTTATCACACTGTGTCTTGTAGAACCAATCAGCAAAAGTTAGTAACTTGGTAAAAGAAATCAAGAGGTTAGTCTGGTTTCTTAAATCCTGAAAAGTACTGAACAGAACTCACTTTCTTCTCCTGTATTTAAGATTACCTTGAGATACCTGGAATAGTTGAGTATAAAATACCAGTGAAAACTTAAAGGGACTGACCACCCAGTTGGACAGGAAGGTAATGTGAGCCTCATAGAAGAATTAATACAAATTGAAAATAAGGAATGAAGCCGGGGCCAGAGATCAAGATAAGGGTAAAGAAAAGTTCAGTAGTAGTGAAGAAGTAGCAAGACAAGAAAGGGAAATATCTGAGTTCATCATTTTAGGTATGGAATAGTTTTAAGTGGACTTACAATGCTGTAGGGGTGTAAATGATAATAACGAATGTTAAGAAGTTCAAGAAATATAAAACTAAGGTATAAGAAGTGTCATTAATTGGGATGAAGTCATGGAAGATAATAGAACAGGTAGAGAGGATTACAGTAAGGCAGTGAATCCACTGAAGATGAAAAAATGTCCTGCAGGTTGTTAGATGGCCTGGATGGGAAAGAGAGTGGTATAGGAGACTAAGTAGACTTCAAAATATAGGAAAGAACAGCAGAATGATGACCTGAAAGTAACCATGTAGAGTAGGACTTGGGAAACTATTTCTGTAAAGGGTAAGTGAATAGTTTAGACTTTGTAGGCTACATGTTTTTTTGTCACAACTATACAATTTTGCTGTGGCAGAGCAAAAACAGCCATAAATAATACATTAACAAATGGGTTTGGCTATGTGCCAATAAAACTTTACTTATAAAAACAGAACATGGGCCATATCTGGTGAGCGAAGTTTGTTATCCCTGAAATAGAGCAATAGGTACACAAAACCCTCTTTCTGGCGCTGCAGAAAATGTAGTGGCCTCCATTAAAAAGGATTTAAGGAAAATGGTCTCATCAAGGGCTTTTTAGTTACCAAAAAAGGCTGTGTAGATGATAGAAGGCTTTTGGATTCATGAAACAAGAAATCTAAAGGATTCAAAACATTGCTCAATACAAATACAGACTTATTTTTAAATATTTGCTATGTCAAAAGGAAAGGATTTAAGGTGAACTCTTATGCTACTTGTCTAATAAGCAAAAGCACACTTAAATACTTAGTTTATGGTACTTAAAGTACTAGAAAATCAGCCTGAGGTCCATTTTTTTTTCATATCTACTAGAGGAACTCTAAGCCTTGAACATAAATCTCACAATTCACAAGCTCTCAAATTTTTAATAGCATTTATTAAAAAAAAAAAATAAACTCACAAATTCCTTATCTTTCCCTAAGAGGGTAATAAGGAAAGGATTAAGGGACATTCACTAATGTCAAAAATAACGTCAACGGATAGCTATTCGGAATTAAGGTATTTCATTTATGTACTCTTACGTCTCTTTACTAAATTGGATATTAAGATAAAAGCAGTTTATTTTCTGAATTCCTTTTCTTTGACCCAGGAAAAAATAACAAGCATAAAAATAGATTATGAAGAAATGGAGAATATATGAAGATCTTTCTAACTATATCATGGACATACCATTGCTTTAGGAAAGCTTTAATTACAAACCTAAAATCACTAATCAATATTTGTTGTTTAAAACCAGTAGATGTGCTTACTTAGGGGCTATTTGTGAAGCCCGGTGCCAATGCTTTGACAGACTCTGCACTGTGGGAACCAGGAAGCACAGTGCACTAACCAGCATACAGTCACTGGGCAATACTCTGAAAGGATCTAATCTAAGAATCGTATGTCATAAAATTAACTCAATTTGTTTTGTTACTCTTCCTTAGGCATTGCTATTCCAATCCCTATTAAAGGTATAGAGGTCGATGTGGGTAACCTGAACAACATCACTTGTGCGCTGACCAAGGACCGTTTTGGCAACTTCATGCTCTTTGGCTCACTGGCTGCCTTCTTCATGCCTCTTGCGATTATGATTGTCACCTACTTACTCACCATCCACGCTTTACAGAAGAAAGGTTACTTCATCAAAAGCAAGCCACCCCAACGCCTAACGTGGTTGACTGTGTCCACAGTTTTCCAAAGGGATGAAACACCGTGCTCATCACCTGAAAAGGTGGCAATGCTGGATGGTTCTCGCAAGGACAAAACTCTGCCCAAGTCAAGTGATGACTTACGAAGGATGTCTACGGCTGGAACAAGGTCAGTGCAGACCATGTCCAACGAACAGAGAGCCTCCAAGGTCCTAGGGATTGTTTTCTTCCTCTTTCTGCTTATGTGGAGCCCCTTTTTTATTACAAATATAACTTTAGTTTTATGTGAATCTTGCAACCAGTTTACTCTCAATAAGCTCCTAGAAATATTTGTGTGGATAGGCTATGTTTCCTCAGGGGTAAATCCTTTGGTCTACACCCTCTTCAACAAGACATTTCGAGATGCGTTTGTACGATATATCACTTGTAATTATCAGGCCACAAAGTCAGTAAAAACTCTTAGAAAATGCTCCAGCAAGATCTACTTCCAGAATCCAATGACAGAGAACTCTAAGCTTTTCATGAAACATGGAATGAAGAATGGGATCAATCCTGTCTTGTACCAGAGCCCAATGAGACTCCGAAGTTCAACAATTCAGTCTTCATCAGTCATTCTACTAGATACCCTTCTTCTCACCGACAACGAAGGTGACAAAACTGAAGAGCAAGTCAGTTATGTATAGTGCAACTGGGACAGTTTGCATCTGAATAAAACAGGCAGTCCCCTGGTCACGAGGGTCTGACTTATGGATAATTCCTCCTACGTACCTTTTAAGTGGGGCTTCAAACTAACTGAAATTGGTTCTATCATGGACAGTGAAGTGAGACAGTAACAGACCACCATAACAGACCTGAATTTTTACAATTTGCGTGATTTGTCACAGTAACCAAAATTAAAAAATTATGGGTTAAAGGCCTGGAATGGAAGACTTGGAAGAGGTATAGTGAGCCCTATCAGGAACTTCATGCATAAGATTGGATTACTGGCAAGAGCATGGAGAGTGACGCACATTCAAAGCAGCACAGTCTGCTGCCATCTTTGAGTGGGGTACTACCATCTTTGAACAAGGCAGTGTTGTTTCAACCCATTTTACGTTTATGTAAATCTGCCCTGTGAAACGAATGAACCAATCCCAACTTGCAACAAATCCATCATCACAATTACTTTCAATTGCTACATGTGCAGCTTTTAAATCATTGAAAAGGCGTTGCACCTTTTCTTGCACTAAAAACTAAATATGAACCATATGTACCTCTTCCGACTTATAAATTCTTAAAGACACAGTTAGGAATGTATCTCATTCATAACCCAAAGACTGCATGTATAATAATCAGTAAAATGTAGAATTGTATGTAAATGTATGAAAAATGATATACAATAAGAATTTTATGTCCTATATCAAAGGATCTCTTAAGACTGAGAGTAACCTATTATGTTGCTGTTGTTGTTATTTGCTGTTGAGTCGGCCCCGACTCATAGCGACCCCTCCTTGGGTTTCCGAGGCAGTATCACTACGGAAGTA
>NW_006921593.1:28302550-28319354 GCF_000298275.1 Orycteropus afer afer
TGCCCAACCTTCCTTCCGAGGAGTGGCTGGTGGGTTTGAACCGCCAGCCTTCTGGTTAGCAGTCAAGTGCCTTAGGCACTATGCTACCAGAGCTCCTAATCTATTATAAGTGTCCTATTTTCTTTATTTGGACAAAATTATTACATGAAAAAACCATTTTATATAGCTACAAATGAAAATAATCTAACACTCTGGTTAAATATTAAGGTATTCAAATAAAATAAATCAATGTCAGCTTTAAAAAAAGAATCATCATAAGAATTTATTAAGTTCCCAATTAAATGTAAAACTGGGCTAAGAATAAATTAAAACAAAATAAACAAGCAGCCTTCTCTTAAGGTCTTAAAAGCTTAGGACATGGTGCAGAACAAGTGATATGAACACAGAACTAAAAATAAAGGCATAAAACAGTGACCACATCTGGAAGTGAGTTAAGACTGCAATTTAGTTTGGCCTGGTTAAATGTAGACATGATTTTTCTTTGATCAGGAAGTTGTCTTGACGGAATGGGTGGGGAAGACAGTAGTGGACATCATACAAAATATCAGAATCTTAGAATTAAAGCTGGTGGTTCAATGGCTGATACCAGGCATTTACTCTGCAGTACTGGGGCTACTGGAGGAAGAGGAGGAGAGAGCAAATGAAATTACTCTCAGGTATCTTAATAGCTTAAATTTATTAAGGAACACAGGGAAATTGGAGGCATGGGACCTCAATCCTGGGACTTAAACTTTAGTGAGCTCATAAACTGAGATGGAGCCTGACTGTTTTTCAGCTGTCTTGGTCCTGTGGAATCTTGTCTATTCCTGGTTGAAGATACCTACCCAAAGACTTGGTTGAAATTCTGGCACAGAAATTTTTATTCACCCTTTCATCTTGCAGTTTACATATACTGACATGATGCCAAATTTTGCTCTGAACTTTTTAAAAAAAAAAAAAAATAAAGAAAGGTAGAGTAATAGAGAGAAAATGGGATCTAAAGTCAGCTAGATCAGGGACGAACCAAACCTGCCACTTACTACTCCCCAGCTGTTTGAATTTAGGAAAGATATTTAACTTCCATGAGGCTCAGTTTTCTCATCTACAATTCTCAGGGTTCTTATGAGGATGAGTACATGGTGGCATTCAATAAACATAGTAGCCACATTGATCTATTTACTTTTGATATTTTATTTTTAAGCTACTTATATAAATGGCAAACAAATTTGGGCTCGAGGGGATCTGAAGTGAAGAGAGCCCAAACATTAGCTGCTCCTTTTTGGGTTGGTCCCAACTGATGACTCAACTTATTGACTCAATCTAATGACTCAACCCTTCCAGGCAACTTAGTCTAGAAAATTACTTCAAGAGATGTGTCGCCTACAGAGACTCTCAACATAAGAGAACCAAACATATATTCACCCAATAGCAGAGACTTTTCCTAGAGCACAGTTCTAGCACACAGACCCTGACTGGTTGGTTACCTTTTCAAATGAACTCTACATCACCTGTCTGGAAGAGTATATCTTAGAAATTTCATTCCTAAATCATCAAAGCTTCAGTACCTTTCCCTACAATTTTTTTTTCAGCAGCATTATCTTAGAGAGGCAAAATAATTTATGTTTCTAAACAAACAAACAAACTCAAAAAACATTCTTCTCTATCTTGGTTCTAGACTCTATTATGATGGGCTTGGTATATGTTAAGATTTACATTCTTTCCGCCGAGACACATGAAATCATTAAGTTTCCAGATTCACTCGATTTGAATTCCTGAGTTTTATTCACCTGACCAAAAAAAAAAAAAAAAAAAAAACTCACTGCCCTCGAGTTGATTTGACTCATAGTGACCCCTCCTTGGGTTTCTAAGGCGGTATCTCTATGGGAGTAGATTGCCTAATCTTCTTTCTGAGGAGTGGCTGGTGAGTCTGAACTGCCTGCCTTCTGGTTAGCAGTCAAATGCCTTAGGCACTACACCACCAGAAGGCATGCATAAATGTTTCAGAAAATCTAAACACTAGCATTGGCAATCACACTGCCAAATTCCATCCATAGACAATCTAGATCACAAGAATTATCTTCCCACACGCTCTGTCCTGCCTTCCTGCAAACATATATTTGTGTTTAAACAGCACACACATACAAACTATTTAACTTCTGAGGGGGAAAAAAAAATTCATGCTTGCAGTTAACTGAGAGATCTTTTTCTATAATTAATGAGCATTCTAGTATTTCCATAAGATTCTAGAAAATGAAATACCACCTCAGTATCAACTAGTTCTGAAAATGTACAACACAGCATAAAATTCCTACTGCTCTGATACATAATTAGTATTTCCATTTTCAGAATACTTTCAAGAAATCTATATTCTTAAAGCAAGTCTTAGCAGTTTAAAGTCCCATGGTAACAAAGGGCCTTTAAAAAAAGGAATAGACAATAACTTTTCAAAAGAATTTCTCAAACAGTAAAACAGTAAGAAAAGCTTAAGAAGACTACAATAGAAGAACTAGGCTGCATATTCTTCTAATAGCAATAAGGAAAGGACAGGAAAGTTTGACAAACTAGTTCTTACCTTGGCAATTAAAATGTTTCTACAGCATAAAGTTTGTGGATATCTATGCCTTTTGAACAAAGTAAAGGCATTTAAACTAATACGGCATTTAAAGAACAAAAGAAAATCATCAAGCTATTAATAACTCTATTTCTCTTTAAAATATTTGTCCTAGAAATTCAAAAGGATTTTCAGAGTCTCCCACGCCCCCTGCTTGACATCAAGCACATTTTACCCAGCATGGACCCTGAGCTCCTTTTCAAAGAAAGTTGATCGGATTAAAGGGATAGCAGCCTTTTAAGACAAAACGAATTAAAACCCTGAGAATTCTAAATACCCAGATCTGAATGGCCTGAAGAAAGGTAGGGTTGTTACTCAATATTAATTTCCTACCTCACTGGAGCCTTGTGGAGCACCTAAAGGGACCAGTCTAATTGGCTAACATTCTGGTGGCAACAAAGCAACACAACGTAACAGAGCCAGTGAAGGCAGGAGCCCAGTTTCTCTTCAATGACCTGGATAAACTGGGATTATTTATGACTGCAGACCTTGGGTATGTTTCTACACTCTATTTTTAAACTATTAAACAACACTAGAAGGAAATTTTCATTTCATTCCATATTAGTGTTGACTGATGGAGAGGGAAAAACAAAGATCCAGGAAAAGTATAATAAAAAGACCAGGAAAAGCCACAGCACCCAGAGCCTAACACACTTAAGGATACTTAGGCGGAAACAAAGAACAGTACAAAGAGCGTATGTATCAAATCAAGATATAAAATTGTGACTAGAGAGATACTGTACAAGCCGTTCACACACTGGGTGGCAATGGGCTGATTGCTAGGGTTCCTTCAAATTCTAACGATCTATGATAAAGGCAGCATTTTCATACTCCATAAATCATTTCTTATGGTCTAAGAAATATTTGCACTAAAAATCTCTCATCTTGCCAGATCTATCCATATTTGAAAATATATGAATGTATGCATTGAAAAATAGTTAATTTCATTTTTATCATAGCAAAGATGACCAGGGACTCCAAGATTGTCTAACTTCAAAAGTCATCTAGATCAGATCATCAATTTGTTCATCATTACAGGAACTTAATTTCAATATGAAAAGACCAGTGCTTCTTTGGAGTAGTTTCTTTATTTCCCTGCAGTGCAAGTTAAAAGAATTCAGATTCTATTCACTTCCAAATGTGTTTCAATCAATGCCTATCACAGTAATGTGCAAAGAGTTGTTCAATAATAAAATCTGCCAACTAGATTAACAGTAAGTCTAATAATCATCTATTTACTAGGGGATTATCCATTATAGATCTATGTATTTAGATCAAAATTTAGATAAAAAAAGTTAATGTGCTAGGTTCATAGTAACTTAGAAAAAATAGTTTTCAATTTAATTTTTTACTGTTATTACATATATTAGGCATAACAATCTACAAATATTAGGAAAAAGAAGTAATGAAAATACTTCTCAGGACTATGTTGAGAATAAACGAGATATTATACATGATAATTATGTTTCCCCAAAATATAACTGTATCTTTGTTGTTGAAGTGTAAGTAAGTGCTTACTGATGTTTTTAGTATGCATGCCTGATCGTACACTTAAAATAAGCTAAAATAAAAGAAGGCCAAATGTCTGCAGAGTCATTTAAAAAGATAAATCTAAAGGGAAACAAGTAATAGAAAGGAAAAAAAAGTTAAAAGAAAAGTAAAATATGTCACCAAGGCATGGTGGGGAAAGCCCTGAGATGGCTGTCATGAGACGTGGTGTATCTCAGCTCTCACTACCTATGTGACAACAGGATCAAGATGCTATTAACCATTTGAGGAGTCACACAAAGTCCCTACCTTTAAAAACAGGGTAACAATTGATTTTAAGTTTTTTTCACCTTTAAAAATCCTCACTGCAGGGAAATGGCACTGAACTAAAATTTAGACAGAACACAGCTTAACTACTTGGACAAGTCAATTAATTTTTCAATTTAACTTTCTTTATAAGTTTTAGACAATATCACCCCTAAAGCTTTCTTCAGTGCCACTTACTAATCATGAAAACAAAACTCAGACTGGTCCCTCAAAAGTACAAGTACATAAATAACTTATTAGTTGTGTCTGACTTCAAGAGTATCCTAGGTTGGAAAGACAAATGTTTTATTATATATAATTACACAATTAAAAAGGACTAAAAACAAAAGGAGGGCAAGGGATATCCTAGGTAGTAGAAGAGGAGCTATGGTGACAATGGCCCAGTGGTTAAGGTATATGGCTACTAACCAAAATTTAGCGGTTTGAACCTACCAGCTGCTACGTAGGAGAAAGATGTGGCAGTCTGCTTCCGTAAAGATTTACAGCCTTGGAGAGCCCTTAGGACAGTTCTACTCTGTCTTACAGGGTTGCTATGAGTTGAAATCAAGTCGACAGCAATGAGTTTGGTATTTTGGTTTAGCTGGTAGAGAACTTAAGGGGTCCTGGTGGTATAGTGGCTATGGCAATGGGCAGTTGACTGAAAGATTGGTAGTTCAAACTCACCAGCTGCTCCATGGATGAAAGATGAGGCAGTCTGCTTCTATAAAGATCTACAGATTTGTAAACCCAATGAGGGTCACTATGAGTCTGAATCAACTTCATGGCAATGAGTTTGTTTTTTAACAAGAAGCTACTTAGCAAAGATTGAAACAGCTCAAGGGAGACATCTGTTGCTGAAACCAGCAATTTAGGGTGTGTGAGCTAGAGCAGACCTAAGGGCCGAGATGAATCTTGTTAACCAGAGAACGAAGCACTGTCAGTTTAAAAAGGAAAGACAAAGCTTTCACGAGACCCATTAACTTTATATGTGGCAGAATATCCACCAGAGGCTACTAATTTATACTGCTATCACCGGCAGCAGGAAAACTTAACAGTTGACATTGAAGAAACAAAACATCCTGAGAAGGATTTCTTATACATCTCAAGAGTTCCTAAGGGTACGTCTAGAAGAGTATATTTTCCATATAAATTATCCCATTCCCTGACAAGACCAAAAAAAAAAAGGAGAAGGGAAAAAACAAAACTCCTGGATGGCAAGGACAGCCCCTCCCTGCCCCAAAATTATGTCTAAACTCTAGAGCAATAGGGAAAGAGCAGGATCACAGCTCAGCTGGAGAATGAATTTTAAATCATAAAGAGAACAAGAAATGACATCAAGACTGATCAAACTTCAAAGCAGATAATGAGACAGTAACTCAAGCTGCCTTAAGTGAAGTCAAGTCTCTAAACTAAACAAATCACCTCCCTGATGTAAGTATGGAATGAGTGATGACAAACTTTGGAGGAAAAACAGAAAATGAGAAAGGTATAAAAAGATTGTTAAAGTGGCTACAAGAGGCACCAAGAAATAGCTGCTAGTTCCATGGGTTTCCCAAGAAATATTCGTACCCAACTAATCACCCTTCCTGTTTCAGAGGTACCAGACTTGTGGATCTGGGTAAATCACCACATCTTTGAGATTCAGTTACAACTCTACAGTGCCCTCCCTTGTGAGTAAGCTGGACAGCGACGAAGGCTTAGAAATAACACAGCGAACCGGCTGGCACAGGAAGAAACCTCTCAGCATGCTGTGTCGTCCATGCTTCACTCAACATCTTTATCAACAATAGGAAGAAAATATTCTACAGAAACTGGATGACTCCCTATCTGGAATGTTACAGAGAGAATCTGACAACCAGTTCATAATAGATTTCAATAAATAAATTATAACGTTTACAGGAGAGTTTCACTCTCAGGAAACTTGAGGTAGAGAATTTCTAATAGGGATTAAAAGGACATGAGAGGCTTGACTCATTTAACATGTGTCTTATGAACTTAATTTCATCACAGTTAGTTATAGCAAGGAATGTCCAAACAAAGCTAAACATAGCACTTTGAATTTCTTCATTGCATGTTTAGATAAAGTCCCTTAGATGGAAAGAAACACTGGTATGTGAATTTGGAGCTAAGCAGACAGTCACGAAGGAAAACAAACACTGCAAGAAACACTTCTTCTTCTACCACCATCACAACTACAACTAGAAGTACTTCAACTAGCTCCACTAAAACATGCTAAGAGTGCTTGCCAGGGCCCCCCTGTTCTACGGGGTTTAGATATTAACTTGCTTAATTCCCACAACAATCTTCTTCAGTAGGTACTATTCATTATTCCCATTTATAGCTGAGGAAACTGAGGCTCAAGGAGGCTAAGTAGCTTGCCCACAGTCATACAGCCTCGGAAGTGGCTAAGTCAGGATTCAATCCAGCCACATTCGTTCCAGAGGGTTTCCTCCTAATCACAAAGAAACGAACTGCCAAGGGTATCTTAGGATACATTTCAACTCCAGATTCACAAATCCAAAATAGCTTTTTTAACCTGAAAAATTTTTACCCTTCTTTATTTAAACAAGGCCTGTTACCTTTTACTTTCATTAAAGAACTTTACAAAATCTATGTAAGAAATAATGTCCCATGTGAATTATCAATATACCCAGACGGAGAAGTATAGGAGAAAGTGCTATTTGGATTTTAAAAAATTAAATGAATAAGCAGGGAGCTCTGGTAGCATAGTGGCTAAGGCACTTGACTGCTAACCAGAAGGCTGGCGGTTCAAACCCACCAGCTACTCCTCGGAAGGAAGATGGGACAATCTACTTCCATAGTGATACTGCCTCAGAAACCCAAGGAGGGGTCGCTAGGAGTCGGGACCGACTCGATGGCATATAACAACAACACAGCAACAAATGAGTAAGCAGAATGTCAAGAAGAACTAAACAGAAATAAATGAAAATCATTTTTCTATTCCTCAAACCAGTTCTCAGATCCCAAGACATACTTGGTCCTCCTTTAGATGAAAAATAATCATCTTATTATTAAATGGTCCTCACTCTGATCCTAGATATATTTTTCAGGTATTGAGCTTCTGTTTAGTTACTGACTAAAAAAGAAGTGGACTATAAATAGAATCTGAAGTCAGAAATTATTACCTGAACAGAATGAACCCAAGTGATTCTACTGCTGCCCTTCTGACATCGTCATTAACGTCGCTTACCTAGAGGGCAAATGTCACAAGATGATTACATTACGCCATTCATTCTATTACTAGACCAAGCTGAGTTGGGAGGCCCACATCATTCAGCTGTAAATTAGAACCCTTCATACATTATTCCTTTAGTAGAATGCTTTTTCCCAATCGTGGAAAACTCACCTGAAAATTTCTTGGTAACAGGGCTTAGAAGCCTTTAAAACTTGGTGAAGTTTAAGATTTAGGGGTACTTCTTAAAGACACGTCATAGGATTATAGTTTTATGAGTTAGACAGAAAATCTAACCATTGTTTTGATGTTTTTTCCCAAAAAGTATGTCCTAAGTTTAAGCAAAATATACACTCTTAGAACATACCACACACTGCACTGATCAAGACAAAATTACTAATAAATTTACTGTGGGGAAAGCATTAATAATCCCTTGCTCCATGGGAAGCTGACCTTGGGTTTACTTTTTCCCAGCACTATGACCCTAGATGGGAGCTCTGGTGGCATAGTGCCTAAGGTATCTGACTGCTAACCAAAGGCTGGCGGTTCAAACCCACCAGCCACTTCTTGGAAGGAAGGTTGGACAATCTACTCCCGTAGTGATACTGCCTTGGAAACCCAAGGCGGGGTTGCTATGAGTCGGATCCGACTCGATGGCAGTGAGTTTGGTTTTTTAGTGATGACCCTAGATACCTACTGAGTTAAGACGAAAGGAAACATTATTTAGTAGTGACAAATGACATATGGATTGGATTAGGAAGTCCAAGAGTAGATAAAGCCTACTGGAAAACACAGGCCTTGACTTTCCTGTGTAGTGTGTCTCTTATAATAGAACATGTCCCTTAGAGGTATCTGGAAGCTAAATTCATGAGCTTTAACAGTGGTTCCTATTGTGTATCAGGTTTCGCTCTCCTAGAGCGGCTGCACATACTCATGTGCACTTGGAATGAAATCTGGAGGCACCTGAGGGCTTTAAGGCCTTCCATTCATGTTAACATACTGACATTCTATTCTATACCCTTCTGAAATGCTAAGTGAACGTGCTGCTAGGTTATAGTCTACTGAGTCCTGTGAATGAGAATCTGAACCTGAGACCTCGATAGTGGTCATGAGGTATGAGTGCTGCAGTCACCTAGAAATTTATCATAGTTCATCTACAAACCTTCCCTTCACCCATATCCCCAAGAAAGGTGAGAGGACTTACAGCAACGTGGAGCAGGCGTCGAATAGCTTTGTTGTTACCTGAGCCACAATAAGCCATGGCTACTGTATACATTCCAGATCGTCGAAGAATTGGGTCCTAACAAAGGATAATTCAACATTAAACATCAACTTATCATTTTAAACAGCAACTTCTACAGCCTGACAGGCAGAGTGGGATTACCAGGAAAGTCGGTTTTACACAGAAAAAGATAAGCTCAAGGAGAACTCTTTTGTCACTGGAAGGAAAGTTTTTAAATGAATGGGGAAGTAGAAGACTCTAACACAGGAGGAAATAACTGCTCTGAATTCCCAATATTCTATACATGATTATCTTGCCTTACACTTTTTAGGTGGTATAAACTCAAGTTAATACCAATACCCACTGCTCTATGAAACTCCATTTCCATCTGCCCAACAACCAACAAGGAAGCTGACTTCTCATTTCCTACCTAATTCCCATTTTCCTATTTCATTCATGGGCACTAGCACTGAATGGAAGAGCTATCGAGCCTGATAGTGCAGCAAACTAATTAGTAATTTTCGCTACAAACTAGAGGAGTGGTTCTTTCTTTTCAGATTACAGAGGATAGTATCACTGACCACAACACCACTGTAAACAAAAAACCTCGACAGAGTAAACAAGCATAGAGATTGGCATTGTTTTTTGATGAAAAAAACGACAAATTTTGTAACTTACTGAATGATTATGAAATCATTCAAAAAACATTAATTCTAAAATAAATCACTATAACTTCCTAAGGAACTTTTTGGGATCTGCTTATCTGAAAAAAATACAAATCTGCAGCCTTGGCTGAATTAAACATCCTCAAATCTCTTTTAATCAGTGTTTTTTTTTTTTTCCCCCTAAATTTTTTAGACTGAGTATCTTGTGAGCAGATTAATCAACAAATGTACCTATGTAGTCCGATGTGAACAGAGCTCATTTCCAGTAAGAATAAGTTTTTCTGTACACGCTGGTAATAACTGGATGGGGAAGGAGTGCAGGGAAAAGGAGGATAGGTAATACATGACCTCACCTTATCGCGACAGAGCGATTCAATAAGAGCGTCCGCCTCTTCCATCCTCCCGTACATCACTAATGCAATGCCAACGGCAAGACCACGCAGAATCTTCTCATGCTGAGTTTCTTGTGCATAGCCAACCATGTCCTCAATAGCCTGGGCATTTTTAGAACCCAACATAACCAGACCTAGGGCCAGACCAGCTGCTTCTCCTAGCAAGTAAAGAGTAAGAGTCAAGTCATGTATGTAGTCAATAAAACATACCCTATCAGAAACGACACTGATCAGCGTCAACTATCAAAACAGCCACTAGCTTTAGATAGCATTTTTTCAAATAAATCTGATAAAAAGGAGAAATGCTTTATGTGGAAGTATATCCATACATTTATAGCTTTTTCCCTTTGAAATCCTGACAGAACATATCATCAAATCGTATAGAGAATTAAAGGGAACATTTTAACATTTACCTGCATCACCAAGCAATACAGAGAGCTTTACGATTCAAGTAGACACTTTTAATAAATTCCTACTCGTAAAGGTCAGTTACACAAGCAGCCATACAGAATGTACCATTTTATAAATCTATGTGTTACAAACATATTTTTAAGCTGATTTTGACCAAAAGGGCAAAATTTACCACTTCTTCAAGCAGAGAAATCCATTCCTTTTTCTCTCTCCCCTCCCCCATCCCCTTTACTTGCAAAATACAAAATCCTTCACATTTTTAAGAGCTAAAAAATTTAGGCAGAAAGCAAGTATTATACTTGTATTAATTATACCTTAAAAATTGTTGTCTTTAGCAAACAATCTCCCTTACCTGTCACAGCATCATCCTGATAAAGGTTTGTTTTTAGCAAATCATACACGTCCTGGCGTGCGGTACCCATGGCAGCCAAACCAAGACCCAGACTGCCACCGTGTCGAACGATCTAGGGAAAAAGTATTGGCTCCATTGACATGGGACATTGTACTTAGAAGTCCAAGCTCATACTCAAATTTCAAAGTATACTCTGATACTAAGTGTACAGAGAGGATAGCTATTCAGTGAGAACAAAAGGACAGATAAAAAGAAGGCCGGTGGTAGCCTCAGTAATTTCAGTTTTAACAGAATGGTACCTGATGATATAAAACAACAATGAGCTGAGAGATGCAAAGGAAGTGAAGAAATAAAGTAACTCTTTTTCTTATAAATTTACCTGAGACAGGGAAGAAAAATATTGGACAATTAGAGGGAGATCAAGTGTCAAAGTTTTTTCTTTCCCCCAAATCAAGAAAACCCACAGCCATTGAGTCAATTCTGACTCACAGCGATCCTACAGGACAAAGCAGAACGGCTCCACAGGGTTTCCAAGGCTGTACATCTTTATGGAAGCAGACCACCTCATCTTTCTCCCACAGAATGGCTGGAGGGCTCAAATGGCTGACCTTTTGGTTAGCACCCATATGCTTTAACCAGAGTTCTTTTTTTTTGTTAAGGTGAAATCTGTGTATGTTCACTGGCAGGGGGGCAAGAGGCAGTACAAAGAGAGAGGCTGAGCACAGGAGAAGAGAGACACCTAACAGAACAGGTCACGAGCAAAGTGGGAGAAAATGAGGTCAAGGCCACAAAGCTGATCTTCAACTTGAAGAGAGACATTTTAGTGGTCATCTGCCATTTTTGAATGTACAGTATCCAATTCCTCCTCCACTGGTTAGAATCTTAGTGGGACTGTCATTTAATAAGCTCACATCTTCTGTGACTTGGGATCAACTGGATGTTCCTTCTCTGGAATTTTCATCTTTCTTAAAAGGATTGACTCAAGGACCAGAAATCTTACAGTTCATTCATCCTCACAGTAGGGCCTAAAAGACTACTCCATTAGTTCCTGTCATCTGGTCCCTAGAGATGCCCTGCACTTTACCTCTATGTGTCAAGGTTCATTAGCTTTTCCTTCAATTATGTTACTTCCAATAAACTTCCCCTTATTTAAGTTGTTGTTGTTGTTATGTGCCGTCGAGTCAGACCCAACTAATAGCGACCCCTCCTTGGGTTTCCGAGGCAGTATCACTATGGAGGTAGATTGTCCAACCTTCCTTCTGAGGAGTGGCTGGTGGGTTTGAACCGCCAGCCTTCTGGTTAGCAGTCAAGTGCCTTAGGCACTAAGCTACTAGAGCTCCTTATTGTTTAAGTTAGCCACAGATTATTATTGCTGGTAACCAGAAAACATCTTATCTGATATCAGCCCAACAACTCACTCCCTCAGGGTGGTTGGTTGTGGCCAAGAAGTTATTATAACTTTGCCCCACTAGTTCTATTCATATGGACATTCTTACAGCACATACAGATACGTATGTAGAAATAGCATCTGCCAAACATACATGGTCATGGGTATTTGCCTAGGCATACCCGATCATTCAGACTGTCTACCTGGACTTTCAATTTTAAGTAATGGAGATTTAGTTTCCAATTTAATACTTACATCATTGCTGGCATTCTTAAGCTGGTTAAGCAGATAGTCGATTATATCACCACCATGATTGGCATGGATGAGCCCCAATGCATAGAGGCCTCCCCCTTCCTGATAGGCTGATCCTGGAGAGGTGTCCTTGGGAAGGTATGTTGCCATTAGCTGTAATGCTTCCTTCTCATGACCCTGTGAATTTGAGCCAGAACAAAGGTGTCAGCAAGAGAAAGAGGAAAAGAGAAATACAGGTTCTGACTATTGCCTTTTCTCCAGAATGTTCACTGCTTGAGAGAGAGAGAAGTGGGGGTTTCTCCCCGCTGAAACCCTTTTACAACAACCAGAGGGCAGCCTTTAAGATACCCAGTCATATTCTTATTAGAAAATATTACCAATGCTTCAGTTTTTCTTCTTGTTTTATAACATTTTTCCAAATTCATCCTAGACTATGCAAATAACTGATTACAACTCATCCTCTGAGAAATGGCTTAGACAATCTTTATGGGAAAAGGATTTCTTATATTAAAAACAAAGACAGATAGGTGTGTAATTTAACATCTTATCTTTTCCTGTAAGATGACTGACCTGATTTAAAAAAATGTACTTATCAATGAATTACAGTAAACCTTTATTTTTTTTCCCCTATATTTTACTTATTTTGTTGTTGTTGTTAAGAACATACACAAGAAAACACACACCAATTCAACAGATTCTACATGTACAATTCAGTGACACGGATTACATTCTTTGAGCTGTGCAAGCACTCTCACCTTCCTTTTTTGAGGCATTCCTCCCCCATTAACATAAACTCACTGCCCACTAAGATTCCTATCTCATCTTTTGACTTGCTGTTGTCAATCTGATCCCAAATAAACAGTTCTTAAAAGAGCATAATGCTTAAGGCAGACTTTATTTATTAGTTAAGCTAAACTACTGTTAGGTTTTAAGATGACTTCAGGGGATATTTTGGTTTAAGATTTAAATATTATTTCAGGACGATAGTTTCAGAGGTTTATCCACTTTCTATGGCTCCAGAAAGTCTAGGAAATAAATAGATAAATAACAACCCACCACCAGAGCTCTTGCCGAAAGTCTAGGGTCCACGAGAATGTGAAATCTGTGCTGCATTCTCCCTGCTTTTGTTAGTGTCAAGGAGCACTGGCAATACAGTGGTTGAGCCATTTGGCTGCTAACCAAAAGGTCGGCAGTTCTCAGGACAAGAACAGATATATGCACACCCATGTTCATCGCAGCACTATTTACAATAGCCAACAGATGGAAACAACCTAGATGCCCATCAACAGAAGAATGGATAACCAAACTATGGTACATACACACAATGGAATACCATGCAACCCTAAAGAATAACACAGAATTGACAAAACTCCACATAACGTGGATGAACTTGGGGGACATTATGCTAAGTGAAATAAGCCAAACACAGAGGGACAAACGTTGTATTAGTTTGTTATTGTAAAAAGTTATGGGAAGGTTTATACATGGAAGGAAATTTTCTTTTGTTGGTTACAAGGGGTGGGAGGGGAGGGAACACTGATAGGTAAAGACAAGTATTGATTTTGGTGAAGAGAAAGGCAATGTACCAAATGTGAGTGATCAACATGGTGGCAAAGAGGAAGAGGAAGACACAGAGAGGTACATGGGAAGTACACACAACAAAGATGAACCATTTAGCACATATATTACTGCGTTATCAGTGAAGACAAACATGGGTATACAGGTGGGTAGATGGGTAGACAGGCTTAACTATTAGGTATGTCTATGCAGGGGGGAGTGTGCCCAAGACCATGTATAGGGTCGGCAGACAATGGTTTTACAAGTGTGTCTGTATGTTCTGTAAGAATTCCCAGGTATACAGTACAGCTGACAAGGGGCAAGGTTGTAGTCACTTCCTGGGCACAGCCAGCTACCCAGAGGGAGCAAGTAGTTGGATCTGTAGGCTCGGACCACCGTCGCAGGGGACATCAAGCTCAACTGGCATAACGTACTACAGAAAAACACTGTTCCACATCCTACTTTGGCGAATAGTGACTGGGATCTTAAAAGTTTGCAAGCGGCCATCTAGGTGCAATGATGGGTATTTCCTCATCCAGAGCAAAGAATGAAGAAAACCAAAGACACATGGAAGCAGTTAGTCCAAGCAACTGTACACCATGCAATCCTCAGCCTATACAATTATGAGACCAGAAGAACTAAATGGTGCCGAGCTACAACTGTCAAACCACTCAGAGGAGGATCTATGTAGGAGATCCTGGATAGAGTGGGAGAATAATGTGGATCAAAACTCAAAATCATTCCAGCCAAACAAAGTACAGGCATGTGAGTTAAACATTTACCTCAAGTAGACACATGCCCTGGAGAGAACAATCATGGGAGAAGGAAGGGCTGCTTATGCACAGGGAGATAGCTCAGGGTGCAGAAGAGTATGAAGGGATGGACACTGGGAGGAGGTAACTATGGGGAGGAAGTGGGAGGGGAGCTGCTGCATTGTAAATTTTGGTCAATGACATGAGACAAAGTATATGTGAACTGCTGTATGAAAAGTGAATTTACTCTGTAAATCTTCACCCAAATCCTAATAAAAAAAAAAAAAAAAATGTTTTCCAAAATTGGTTAATGCCTATGAAAGAAAATAAAAATAAATCTTAGGGATAAAAAAAAAAAAACTCAAAATCGCTGGGCAGGGGGGTGGAGACCAGGTTTGCTGGTCTGATAGAGCCTGACAGAACCACTGAGACTGGCTCCTAGCTGCCCTTTCAGGTCTGTAATTGAACCTACTCCTGTGGCTTCCAGCCAAACAAAAGACAGCCAATTCATATGAGCTGAACATTTACAATAGGTAGATACACTCCTTGGAGAATAGAAGGACTGTGTATGCAGAGGGAGACAGCTTGCGGGGCAGGAATGCATGGGAAGGAAGGACATAGGGAAGAGGTAACAACAGGGAGAAAGTAGGAGGGGAGCTATTGCACTGTGCTAAATTACAGTCAATGTCATGAGACAAAGTGTATGTGGGCCGCTGTATGGAAAGTGAATTTGTTCTGTACGCTTTCACCCAAATCACAATAAAAATAAAAAAGTCAGCAATTCAAACCCACCAGCCACTCTGCAAATTCTAAAAGTACTAAGAAAAATGTTTCAAACATGGTGATTTTGATGCCTGTTGTCCCAGCGCAAAGGAGCTCTGGTGGTGCAGTGATCAAGCACCTGACTACTAACCAAAAGGGTGGCAGCTGGAACTCACCTGCTACTCTGTGAGAGAAAGGTGAGAGAGTCAGCTTCCGTAAAGATTACAGCCCTAGAAACTCTACGGGGGAGTTCTACTTTGTCCGATGGGATCACTATCAAATTGACTTGATGGCAGTGGGTTTGGTTTTTGATTATTGTTTCATAACCTCCCAAAATTGCTTCTGTTGATCAGTGTGTATTACCTTATGAATTACACCCAAACTGGCTGTGGCAGTAAATTTTGCCCAGTTAGTGGCTCTGGCCAACCACTCCAAGTTATCTCTGCAAGAAAAGAAAACTTACTGAAACAAATTAAATTCCACAGAAGTTTTAACACTCTAGTCAAAGGCATTAAAATTTTGCTTTGAACCATTTCAAATCATTTTACTTTACGGATCTTAAGTTATTGCTGAATTCTGTTTTACTTCATGAATTACTCTTAACATTTTAAGAATTATTATTTTCATGTAGGAGCTTAATATATTTCCTTCAAAAGGCATATATATTCAAGCCAATTAAAATTATTTACCTTAAAATAACAGGTACGTGAAATGACAAATGTATAAAATAACAAAAATGTAATTTTAAATTCAGGACTGTAGGTAAGTACATCTTTCTACATCCATGTGACAACGCCAACACAATCTCTGTTTAAAATGACTTTAAACCAAAATGGAAACTTCTAAACATATTTACCTAAGAAACTGGTCACTGGTAGTCCCACAGTGCATGAAAGAGTTTGCTATTACAGTTGCAGTGTGACATACAGAATTCCGTACTGCATCCTACAAATACAAACACCTATTTTTATCACTGGCAAAGTATACATATACATGTACATATACACTCTCTCACACACATACGCATGCACACACACACACACACAATTACAGGCCTTATTTTGTAGAGAAAACATGGATAAATTGAACTGATATTTAAAATATGGATCTGCTTTATTTTTTTATGGAGATTAAACAGATTACACAAACAAGTCAAATTGAGTTTTGCTTGCCGTTTTAACCTGAGGTCAACAGTACAGCTGACATTGGGGTGTGTTCTTTAGATTCTCAACAGTTTAACTTTCCACTTCTCTTAACTCTTTCCCAAGGTATCCAAGGTGTTAGAATAATCTGACGAGCACTGCTACACCTCTTCTAAACACTGAATCTCTGCAGTTACCAAAGCAGTTTTATTTTTAATGAGGCTATGTTAGAAAGATTAGGATTCAAACAGTTGGCAAATGTGAAAATTAAGTGAGTTTATATCTTTTTGCATCTATAAAAATTGCATTCATAGTCTAATGAAGCATTAATAC
>NW_006921593.1:28319725-28322347 GCF_000298275.1 Orycteropus afer afer
AAAACCAGACAGATAAAATTAATATTCTGATTGTGCTACTCATCTGATTGTTATACATATAAACACACATAAATGTACATCAAAATTAAAAAATCAATTAAAGGAAAAAAAAAACACTAAGCTTCCAATAAGGTACTAGCACAAAAACAGGAACTCAAGCAATGCTAATTTTCTTGTCTAACAAGTTCAAGAATTTTGCTCATTGTTATTTTTATAAAAATTTACTTCTTTCTTTGATCAGGAATAAAATATAACAAAGTATTTGATGAGAAGTAAACAATTAACTGTATTCAAAAAGGAGCAAGAAGAAAAATCCATTATAGATAATTTCCTACCTTTGTATTTTTGAGAATCATGAGATCTGTGTTATTGTTTCGTATTAAAAACTGCAGATGTAACTCAATAGCCATTTCACCACTTAAAATTTTAATCATTTTCAAAGTCTGATCCTTGGGCTCCGGGCTCTGGCAAAATAAACAAACAAGAGGAACTAAAATTTGAATATTACTAAAATCCACTAATTCAAAATTTAAGTCATTTTTATTTCAATAGCCTAAACCAGAGAAATTCATACAGTCCATACGCATGACTGAAAGTATAGATAACAAAGAAAACTTGCATTTTAAGAGTGGAATTTAACAGATTTCATAGCAGGATTTAAAAGAACTCATGCATCATTTGAAGAACAATAATTCATTTACTTCTTTATTACATGCCATTAAAATATGAAAGAAACCTCACAGAAGAATGAAATTCATTTTGAACTAAATGCAAAATATTTTAATATATTATTTTTAAAAAACAGAAACTAGGAAAAAATAATTACTAACAATATGCAAGAAAATAATTTTACAAAAGGTCAATTTAGGGAAGAAACTCCCTCCTCCATATCGAGAAAATCAAAAGCACTTTTAGTCAAAACACACACACACACACTCGCACACTCATGAGCACACTCATGAACTCATGATCTGAACCAAATCATCAACACAATTAGCTACAGTAACATTTATGAAGCAATCTTCATCCAGGTGAAGAACAGCTACAGTTTACATGTCTCTACACCTAAGCCTCAGCAACCAAAACTTATGACAGAGGAAACATTTCCATTCAATAGACCATACCTGCAACCCTTACCCCACTCCCACACACGATAAATATTAACTAATTTGCCTCTGTATATAAACTGCTATTTATTTAAGTCATACTTTTTCTCACCCTGTGACAGAAAATTTAATTATTCTAGACAGAGTTCATTCTTTAGTAAGGATCTAAGGATTTGATATCTTCTAGATTAGGTGTTTTTTTTGATAAGTATTAAAATTTTACTTTTCACAGAAACTCCCTTTCGATAAAATGACTTTGGTACTAACTTTAATATAACCCTTTATCAAAGCAGGTGTGTAACAAGAATTCACAATGTACTACAGGAATAAATGTTAAATGTCAACTTTAAAAAGCACACTCACCGCTTCTGGGGTCTTTCCTGCAAGTGCACCACCTGTCTTCTCTTCTGTTTCCATCGACTCACTAAAATGAAGAGAAGCAACGGTCATGATCTGACAGTTCTTTTCTCGTCAGAATGTACAGGAGATACATATACATCACAGATCTGAGCCATGTCCAAGTTAAAATTTTTTTTCCCCCAAGTTAAATATTTTGCAAGGAAAACTTTCAGTTACGTCATTTTACTGTTAAGAAACAGAAAAGATCCCAGAAAGATGGAGGCAAAGTTATTACATTCCCCTCATAAACTCATGAAAACACACAAAGTAACAAAGATAGCAAAATCCATGGACAACAAATAAATACAACAAAGCCAGGTGACAAAGTATCCCACAAAACTACAATCAGATGGAGACAAAGAGCAGTATGAAGGAGCTGAAGCAGCTCGGGCCCTAAGAACTAGCTGCCCAAACTGAAAGCACCCTGAAGGACAAAATGCTGAGCATAACCACCAAAGAGGACAGAAACAAGGAGACAGAGGAAGATCCAAACAAACTGGGAAACAACAGGAGATCACAGAGTGCAAGCTGCCATTTTGCTGAAGACGTCACAAACACCAGAGGAAGCTCTAGAGAGCGAGCAAATTAGGAAAACTATCCTCAAATGAATCTCTCTTGTAAAACTTCAGCAAAGGATCAAAGTCCCATACAATATTATTATAAGGGAAAAAATATTTTAAAATGAGGTAAAAGTCATTAATAAAATGATACAAGATAGAAAGAATATTACATATCAGATTTAGAAAAACTTAGAAATTAAATGATAGAAATTATGGAAAAATTAAAAAAGAAAGAGAAAAAAATAACCATTTCAGAAATCAAGATTAACTTGGAAGGAACACAAGAGCAAATAAAAACACATGTAATACTTTCAGAAAAACAGAATGTAAGGAAGACAATTTTTAAAATCAAAAAGAAAAGAACTAAATGCTTTCCCTAAGACAGGGAACAAGATAAAGATGTCCACTCATCATCTCTAGTCAATAATGTATTGGGAGCGACTGGTACACCATCCGACCTGCAACCTATACAACTATGAGACCAGAAGAACTAGATGGTGCCCAGCTACCACTGCCATCCACTTGGAAGGGATGTAGGAGATCCTGCATAAAGAGGG
>NW_006921593.1:28323307-28356247 GCF_000298275.1 Orycteropus afer afer
GCCATCAAGTCAATTCTGACTCATAATGACCCCCATTGGGTTTCCAAGGCCGTAAATCATTACGTAAGTAGATTGCGTCATCTTCCTTCCACAGAGCAGCTGGTGGGTTTGAACCACCAACCTTTTGGTTAACAGTCCAAAAAAAAAAAAAAAAACCAAACTCACTGCTGCCAAGTCGACTCGATTCCTTGGGTTCTGAGGCGTTATCTCTACAGAAGTAGATTGTCCAACCTTAGCCACCAGAGCTCCTTAAATGCCACTTACAACAGCATTAAAAAACATGAACCACTCAGGCATAAATTTAAGGAAAGATATATAACACCTCGGCACAAAAATCTTCAAAACATCATTGAGAAAAATTAAAGAAAACTGAAATGGAGAAATAGACCATGATCACGGTTAGAAGATAATCTGGTTATAATTTCAATTTGCTCCAAATTGAAGAGATTCAATACAATACTAATCAAAATCCCAGACTTTTGAAACAAGCAAAAGACCTAGAAAAGTGCAACAGTCTTGAGGGTCAAGAGAGAAGAAAACTGTTGGTTTTACATTTCCTGCTTTCCAGTATAGCAACAAAGACAATGTAGTATTGGTATAAGGAAAGACAAGTAGAACAGAAAATAATAGAGAATCCACCCAAACATATCCACGGTAAACTGGGTTTCGTCAAAGGCTACGACACAATTCAATAGGAGAAAGAGATTCTTTGAAACAAATGGTGTTGGAACAGTAGAAATTCATATGTGAAAAAAAAAAATGAAACTGTATTCCTACTTCACATCATATACAAAAAGTTAAGCTGAGATCTATCACAGACCTAAACATAAAGCCTATACCATATTATAAGAGCTCTGGTGGCGAAGTGCCTAAGGCCACTCCTCAGAAGGAAGGTTGGGCAATCTACTTCCGTAGTGATAGCGCATTGGAAACCCAAGGAGGGGTCATTAAGAGTCAAAATTGACTCAATAGCAGTGAGTTTGATTTTTTGTTGTTTTTATACTGTATTACTGGTTTCCAGAAGAAAACATAACAGAGTATTTTTACAATCATGAGGTTGGCAAAAAAGTATCTTAGAACTCCAAAAAGGAAAATTAGAGTTCATCAAAAAAGAAAAAATTTGCATGACAAAAGAAATCATCAATAAATAGTGTCACTGCGAGTAATGTGTCCCTTTAATACTCAACTATAAGAGACTAAATGGTCAACATTTACCCAAAAGCACAGATGAGAAGGTGAGGGGAAGAGATACTAGATCAATGGAAACAGAACAGACAGGATGAAATAATGAGAACGCTGACACACTGCAAAAACTGTAACCAATGTCATGTCACAACAAAGTCACTGTATAAAAACTGTTAAATGGGACCCTAATTTGCTACATAAACTTTCACCTAAAACACAATTTTAAAAACGAAAACGAAAGATAAGACAAAGATTGGGAGAAAATATTCATGACACATGTTTCTGACAAGCAACTTGAGTTGAAATCACCATCAAATACACTTCATACCAACTGAAGGGTAACACAGACAGTTCTCGGAGATACTGCACATTCAGTTCCAGACCACTGCGATAAAGCAAGTATCGCAGTGAAGGAAGTCGCACAAATTTCTTGGTTTCCCAGTGCACATGAAAGTTATGTTTACGCTCTAGTCTGTTAAGTATACAATAGCATGCTGAAAAAGTTTGAATTATTGTGACAATTACCAAACTGTGACAGACACAAAGTGATCACACACTGTTGGCTCAATGCAAGGTTGCCAGAAATCTTCAATTTGTAAAAAATCTACTATCTGCAAAGTGCAATAAAGCAAAGCATAATAAAATGACATTTGCCTGTGTTTAGTTCTAATTAAAGTACCAAAAGCTCAGAATATTTCTTTCTTTAAAAAATCTAACCCAGATACATCCCACCCACACATCTAAATGCTAAACCACCTATCCCACCTGAAATTTTTAATTTACTTGATTAGAGAGAGAGAACACGTGTTGTCTGGCAGGCCCTCTCCACCAGACAATCTTCTCCTTTCCTTCCACAAAGATCCATTTCTTTGCTTCTCCTTACTGTACCTAACACAGTGCAAAACCAGAACCACCTCAAGATTTACCAAGCTGTGAAAGGAGATGGTGAAGTGCAGTCTGTGAATACCCTACCTACTCCCAACGCGGACTCAGACTGTTCAATTTCCTCTGAGGCAGAAACAAATACTTCTACCTGTCTTTCTCTGATCCTGGAACGGTACCCGTATTGGTGGATCCAGGCACAGAAGCGACAGGAGTGCCAACCGCGCGAAGATTCTGGATTACAGACGACAGGAACTGCTGGCTAGCGCTTTCATACAAATCAAAACAAATCTGATAAGCCATCAGGAGGTTGTCTTCCTTTACCAGCTTCTCTAAGATATCACTCACAGCCTGAGGATCATCTAAGAAAATCAAGCACTGAAATGGAGATAAAGAACAATTACGTAATAAATGAAAACTTTCTCTACAAGGCAGAGTAAGAAAACAATCACCAATACAGGAAAGTTTAAAATATAAGCACAAGCAAACTGGGGCAGGCTATCTACTTGTACTTTATTTCTGACCCTGGTACTAGACAAAATTTTCCTGAAAATGACAATTGCCTTCCATAAGAAAACCTACACAGATTATATCCCCAGTTCCTAAAACTGCGCCTGGCTACTGGAGGCATTCAGTGTGGTTGTTAAAAAATCTTGGCTTCTTTAAATCTTATCCACAATCTATATCCACATTCTCCTTAGGCTGTATTTTCTGCTTCTACCATATCCTGAAGATAACAAAGGCAACAAGTTCTTTAAACTGTTTCCTTAAAATAATGTGAATTTTTATACCATAGGAATCACTCATTCATTCAACAGCCAATGACTGCATTGCACCGGGCCAGGAAAAACCCAAGCAACCCACTGCCATTAAGTCAGTTCTGACTCACAGTGATCTAGAGGACAGAGCAGAACTAGTCCATAGGGTCTGCTAAGCTGTAAATCTTTATGGAAGCAGACTGCCTCATCATCTTTCTCCTGCGAAGCAGCAGGTGGTTCAAACCACCAACCTTCTGGTTAGTCAAATGCTTTAACAAGTGTGCCACCAGAGCTCCTTGGGCCGGGACAAGAGATTAAAATTACCATTTTTGAAGCATTTTTCTTAGTACTCTTAAGATCTGCTGTAAGTTTTAACAAATCTATCTAATAATGTTACCAAAACCAAACCAAACCAAATACACTGCTGTCCAGTCGGACCCGACTCATAGCAACCCCTCCTTGGGTTTCTGAGGTGGCATCACTACAGAAGTAGGTTGCTCCATCTTCCTTCCGAGGAGTGGCTGGGGGGTTTGAACCGCCAGCCTTCTCGTTAGCAGTCAAATGCCTTATGCACTACACCACCAGAGTTCCTTCTAATGTTAGAATTATCCTTTTAAGAACTCAATTTACATTTTATTTTTCTCTTAATAGCAAGTAACTAATCAAGGTTATTATAAATTAAAGTATAGAAAATAAAATAAATGACCAAAAATATGGGAATGGTTAGTAAGGTAAAGTACATCGACTTAATGACTACTCCATGATAAATAAAATATGACTGAGAAGTTACAACATGGAAAAATGTGAAATGAAAGGACATATATAATTGATATCATTTGCCTCCAGGAAACAGAATTTGGTAGCTGGGCGAAAAGGGTAGGGAAAAAACTTTTTACTGCATACTACTAGATCCTTCTGGAATTCTGCATCACATGAATGTATTATGTTACACACATAATATATTCACATAAAAACCTTTAAGATTAAAGAAAATCTTATTTTAAAATGATAAGGAATGAAACAGCTAAAAGCGGTAAAACTTCCTTTGGTGAGTACAACAGATTCAGAGAGAAGAAAGCAGCAAAGGAATTTTTTTTTTTTTTAAATTTCATTGTGGTGAAAACATATGCACCGAGATATTCACCAACACAATAACTTCCACATTCACAGCTAAGAGACATCACGTTTTTCATGGTGTGCCACCATTATTTCTATCCTTTTCCAAAATATTGCACCACCATTAGCATAAACTCAATGCCCTGTAAACAAAAGTTCCCCTTCCCCCTCCCTCCTACCCGATAGCCATTAATAATCAGTTACACACACATACATGTGTGTGTGTGTATATATATATATACACGTGTATATGTACGTGTGTGGGTGTGGGTGTGGGTGGGGGTGTGTGTATATATATATATATATATATATATATATGAATGAGAACTCTGGTGGCATAGTGCCTAAGGCATTTATTTGACTGCTAACCAGAAGGCTAGTGGTTCAAACCCACTAGCCACTCCTTGGAAGGAAGACTGGGCAATCTACTTCCATACAGATACTGCCTTAGAAACCCAAGGAGGGGTAACTATGAGTCGGATTTGACTCGACGGCAGTTGAGTTTGGTTTTTACACTCACACAAGCCACATTTTCACCTATCTAGTCATTTTCCTTTCCCTTCCCTCCCTGGTAACCAACAAAGAAAGTTTCCTTCCATATATAAACCTTTCCTTAACTTTTTACAATACTAGACTAATGTAGGGTGCTATGGTGGCATAGTGCCTAAGGCATTTGGCTGCTAATCAGAAGGCTGGCAGTTCAACCCCACCAGCCACTCCTCAGAAGGAAGACTGGGCAATCTGTTTCCACAGAGATACCACCTCGGAAATTCAAAGAGGGGTCACTAAGAGTCAGAATAAACTCGAGAGTAGTGAGTTTTTTGCAGACTAATATAATCAGTATCTGTCCTTCTGTAATTGACTTATTTCACTCAGCATAACATCCTTCAAGTTCATCCACGTTATACGGTACACGGATTCTACATTACTCTCTAGTGTTGCACAGTATTCCACTGTGTGTACGTACCACAGTTTAGGTATCCCTTCCTCCACTGGAGGAAACTTAGGTGGAACATTTGATAGTATTCCACTGTACTGCACTGACTTGATATGTTAAAATATATATATATATATATATATATATATATATATATAAAAATCAAGACACACAGGTCAGGAGAAATTGAATGTTGTCATCCTGGACCAAATGAGTCGAAGTTCAAATATGGTATGATTGATGTTAGAAGGTTAAACAAGGTCTGGCCTTTAGACAGGCATTAAGAAGGTTGTGTTTCATTGTTTTATGACCCTTGTCATGATTTTCTCATTTTTGTTACTGGATGATACTTTTCCTGAGCAAACTCTGAAGTTTATACTTAGCACACTTCTACAGCTAGGATTTATAAATCATGCCTACCAAATTGTCACTGCCTCTACTATTTTGCTATAACTTGGCTTAGTAGTTAAGAGCTACAAGCAAGACAGACCTGGAATGGATCTTGGTTCTTTGACCACTAGCTTTATTAACTTGGACAAATGTATAATCTGCCTGAGCCAAAGTGGGTACAATCACAGCACCTATCTCACAGGGATTAAATAGGCCACTTAGTGGAACTCAGCACAATGTGCAGCAAAGAGTAAGCCTCAATAAACATTTCTCATTACTGTGACAAACTGAGAGGTGACAAAATTATTCAGGTAAGTCTAATTGCTGGAAAATTTCCATTTGGACCACTTTTTACTCCAAGTCGGTTTCTTTTTCCTCGATGTTAGATTTGGAATCATCTGTCCTATTTGTCTCTTCACCATTTTCGTTTTTCCATGTATAAACAACATAATAAAATTCATTGTCCCTACTGTTCTATAGCCTACTTTGGTGAGTAGCAACTGGGGTCTTAAAAGCTTCCAAGCAGCCATCTAGATGCAACAATTGGTCTCTCCTTGTCTAGAGCAAAGAAGAATGAAGTAAACCAAAGACACATGGAAATAAATAGCTCAAGGGACTGGCAGATAATGGGAATCTCAGCATACATACATGCCCATGAGACCAGAAGAGCTAGATGGTGCCCGGCTACCACTATCAACCACTCGGAAAGGGATCAGCGCAGAAGATCCTGGACAGAGTGGTAGAACAATGTGGAACAGAACTCAAAACCATAAAAAGACCAGGCTTACTGGTCTGGTAGAGCCTGATGAAACCCCTAAGACTATGGTCTCCAGTTATCCTTCAGGCCTGGAATTGAACTCACAGAAGGCTGGTGGTTCAAACCCACAAGCTTCTCCTCGGAAGGAAGATGGGCAATCTACTTCCGCAGTGATACTGCCTCGGAAACCCAAGGAGGGGTCGCTATGAGTCAGGTGTGACTTGACGGTACATACAACAACAAACAACAACCCTGACTTCCAGCCAAACAACAGACAAGCATATAGGGTGAATAGTTATGCCAGGTAGATACAGTCCTTAGAACAAACAATTGTGGGATATCAGAAGTATTTGCACAGGGAGATAGCTCAGGGGGCAAGAATGCACAGGAAGGAAGGGCACAGGGAAGAGGTAACTATAGGGAGGAAGTGGGAAGAGAGCTGTTACATTGTGGGGCTTGCAGTCAATATCATGAAACAATATGTGCACGAACTACTGTATGGAAAATGAATGTGCTCTGTAAACTTTCACCCAAATCACAATAAAAATTAAAAGGAAAAAAAAAGAAAACTTCAAATGTCCCTATTGTAGGAAATTTACCCTGCCACTCTCAGATACAAATGTTCTTACAAAGGGAGTAAGAAAGATCATAGGGAAAAAAGTCAGGACACAAAATTGTTAGTCAATTATTTAGAAACAAATAGAATTCCAAAATTCTATATAGAAAAAACAGAAAGGGTGATATAAATATGGGTATTTTTTTTCTTTCAGCTTTTCCTATGTTTCAAATTAGCTTTAAAAAATATGTACTAGTCTAAACTTGTAAAAAGTACAGAGGAATAACACATAGTAAGAACATACTATAGTGAAAAAAAAGAAAAATACATAATAATATGCTGTAGTGTAAGTAAAATATGAAAATGTATACAGGATAATTGTTAAAAAAAAATAATAACAATAAAACAAAAACAAATCTACGCACACCTTCACACAATGCAATAAAACACAGCCATCAAGAATGAGGCAGCTGTACATAAGCTTGTCAGCAGGAGAAAAGCACCACCTATTACCTCTGGGAAAAGGCTCAGGTAAAGGGAAGACTTTCCCTTTTGTATGCTTTCTGTGCTGCTGAAATTCTTCTCATGGGCAAGAAAATCGTACGTGAAGAGATACAGAATTACACTCAAATGTTTTGGTTTTATTTGGGTAAAGAACCATAGATGATTTTTAAACTTCAAATTCTTTTTTAAATTAAACATATCATGGGAAAAGAACCCTGGTGGTACAATAGTTAAGTGCCAGGCTGCTAACTGAAAGATTCAAACCCACCAGCTGCTCCATGGGAGGTGGCATTCTGCTTCCATAAAGATTTACAAGCCTTGGAAGCCCTATGGGGCAGTACTACTCCGTCCTACAGGGCCGCTGAGTCGGAGTTGATTTGATGGCAATGCGTTTATGTATTTACAACATGGGTAGTTCTTTTCTTCTTCCTTCTTTAGCCTTTTTTAATACTTCCCCATTTTTTTTCTTAAATAGCTTTGAGGACTTTAAAAATGAAGAAAGTAACACAGAAATAATGCATTATACCAAAATATTTAGTTTTCTGGGATTTTGTTTCTATTAGTAAAAAGGAATATAAACAACATACACTGTCCTCACAGGGCTGCTGTAAAGCTCAATTTGGAGACTTGCAGGCGACCATGACAGTAACACAGCTGCAGTACAGAGAACACAGTGCAGTGCCGCTGTTAGCTGCTGCCAACTTCACCCAACTCACAGCTGCCTCACGCACAAAGGAACAAACCGCTGTCCAACCCTGTGCCGTGCCCATGAACACTGGTGGACTGGCCTGTTAACACTCCACAGGGTTCGCACTGACTGATTTTCAGAAGTGAATTGCCGGGCTTTTTCCCCTAGTCCATCTTCACCTGTGAGCTCGCTGAAACCTGATCAGCAACACAGCGACACACAAGCCCCAACAGACGGGTGTAGCTGTGCTGGAGGTCCTTGCTAGGAATTGAACCCAGGTCTTTGGCATGGAAGTAAGAATTCTGTCAGTGACCCACCCCTGCCCTCTAGTATCGGGTAGTACAGGGGACTGTAGTTACCTGACAAACATTGATGAAATCAGGTTTCTCCAGGTTCATGTAAATTTTAACTAGAACTCTTAGTACTTTATTCCGAAACTGTTTATTCTGCATTAAAGACATGCAGAGCTTAAGGCTATAAGCTAGCATTCCAGGGACATCATTCTGAAAGAGAATTAAAAAAAAAATCATTATCTGGTTACAGAAGCATTATGCTTACTTATAATATGAATTATTTTATTCTATATTCTTTACCCATTCTAAGCAGCCAATGATTTACACCTCTTAACTAATAGAAATTTTAACAATTTTAGATGAAAATCTTAAAAGAATTAAGTATTTTCATGCTTCATGAAAAAAAGGACTGAAGATAAGTTACTACTAGTGATGACTCAGGATGAGGACTAAACGAACACAGCGTAGTACAACAGTGATGCTGTTAGTTACTATAAAAGGTATGGGCAACTGTGCATATACCAAAAGGCTATGCTTTTCAACTGTTACCACTGAAGAGTCTGTCTGCTTCTTACCTCGCCACTAGACTCCCTCACGACTTAGGGCCTAGCCTCACTGTTTTCCCTCAGGCCAGTGAACTCCATGTGACAGAACTGCTCTCCAGTTCCGAGAGCCATGCTTTGAGTGCTGTCGCATCTGCCTGGTGCTCCGTGAGTAAACGCTGACACTACACTGTGTGTTTTCTTTGTGGTTCTCAAAAGCAAGCCTAGTATTTGAGGTACCACTCTATTGTGTAAAGTCCTTCAACATAAATACATAAATTGAAGAGCTAAATAAGTGCTTTTCAAAAAAGCAAGCTGTGACCCATCAGGATGTAATGAAATCAGCATAATGGGGTAAGACTAGCATTAAAAGAAAAAAAAAAATTAAAAATTTCAGAGCACGTCACCAGCAAGCAGTAGGGGTGGGTGTGGTTTCATGAAACACAAGTTCTATCCATATGCCTGTATGATGGATTCTTACTCTGCTTTATTTAAAAACAAACCCTTTGTCAACCCTTGATCTTCATGTATTTTTTTGACTGTCTTTTTCCTCTCTACACCCTCTAGACTCCCCTCCTACAGGTCGATGGTTCTTTGTGGGCAGGGACTTTGCAGGTCTTGTTCAACACCCTAGCTCTATGCCTGGAACAGTATCTAGTCCACAGATGACACTTAAACACTGTTGAATGAACAAAAGCAAGTATTTTAATCTTATTTCCATGAGGCAAGAGCAGGCTATAAATGCACAAAAATGAAATAAGAGTAGGACAAGGACCATCCTAGCATATTAGGTTGTTCATTAATTTACCCATTAAAAAAATCTTACTACTGTCGTTAAGCATTGCCTCAGGCTTTGGGGACACAGTGGTAGAAAAGGCACAAAATAGCTATTCTTTCAGTGTTCATGATCTGGTGGGGAAAAAACAGACATTAACTATTCTAACAATACAATTAGTTAATGACTCTAGTTTTTAAGGAGATGAGAAAAGCACAGGACTCTAGGATGTAACAGAAGAACTGGACCTAGTCTTTGTAAGCAGGGTTGAGGGAAGTGGGGGGTTAGTGACTGAAGGCAGGCTCTGTAAATAAACCGACGGCTGGCTTGAGCTCTCAATCATGAACAGGAATAAGCAGGTTGGAAAGGACAGAGTATTTTTGGTAAAAAGTAAAGAAATGAGTAAAATACATTAAGCATCGAGAAGAGGCTGAAACAGCTCTAATGCAGAAAGCTTGCTTGAGGAGAGGGACAGGTGGTGAAGTGCATAAAGCAAGCCTGCAGGGCAATGTCTACTGAAGTCGGTCTTGCACTTCACTTCCTGACCACTTTGGTCAGTAACTTACAATTGTCATAATTATTGGAAAAGCTCCCCAAATCAGAAACCTAGCCTGTAGTATTAGCTGTAATAAGTGCATATATTTATCAAAACAGGGTAGGATAACTAATACAACATTCCCACATAAGAGCTCAAAGGTATCAAAAAAATGTGGAAGACAAAAGCAGATATTCTATGAACATAAAACACAACTCAAGTCATATATAACAATATTAGACAAAAAAGCATGTTACTAATTCTAAACTGGATTTTCTTTTCACAACCTGTGATATTTTCCAATTTTAATAAATAGCTTTGCTAATTCCCCATCAATAGCAATCTCCAAATTTACACCGTCCACCTACCGACTCCAGTATGGTCTTCTCGAAGACGTCCAGCCTTCGTGTCTCCAGAGCAATGCCGACAGCCTGCTTATACTTGTGGTCGTCCAGACACCGCTGGAACATTTTATTTACGATTCCTTCCAATCTCTGGTCAATAGGCTTTTTTTCTCCCTCTGGCAAATCTGCATTTTCCACACACTGTTTGGTGTAGTGATCAATACATTTTGCTATGGGGAAAAGAAAATCACTCTGATCACCTTGTAAATGCGACTCAACTATCAGAAAGAGCAATGGCACCATTTATTATCATATGTACTTATAACTATCAGCAAAAAAGCAAATTGAAAAGCACTAAAACTTACACATTCAAATTAGTAGTATTTTCTCTTTTATAATTACATTAGACAGCTATACACTAATTTTAATGATGTCAAAATAGTATTCAAAACATTTGTCTAGTTATCTTATTTTGACCAAAATTATATTACTCTATTTGATTAAGCTGTTTATTCAACAGAGTTGGCTACAAATAACTGTTGACTGTTTTAGTTCCAAAAAAACACATTTTGCCATCATTGAGAATCTTCACAAAGACCTATTAGAGCCATTATCACGTGGTGATACATACTTACACTTCTTCACATCAACAAAGTTATTTATTCCTTAAGAGTAGGGACCAGTGTGTAAGTCATCTCTGTAACACAACAGTGTAATGACTTGAAATGTGCCACAGGTTCTAGAGATAATTTCAAGAGATTTCCAAAAACTTTTCCAGCAATTGTAGCCAATCAGTTGAAACTGTGTTTTTCTTCCCATGAGGTGGGTAGGACCTATTCCCCCAGGAAATTCACGCAGCAGCACACATGCACAACATGGCTTTCACATTTCCCACTGGTTCGGGCAGATGGTGGAGGTGGGTGGCACTGTGAGTTAGATCATGAACCTCAGTGGACACATTCAAATTAGTATTATTTTCTCTTTTATAAGGAGGTACGTTTTTCCTCAGTTATATAATCTAAAGAAAAGAAGGGTGTCAACAGCACACGTGTTGAAAGACACTGAAGTTCATTTACAACTTAGTCACGTTACTTTGCAATCATACCATAATCTTTATGTTGTTGTTGTTGTTGTTTGCCGTCGAGTCGGCCCCGACTCATAGCGACCCCTCCGTGGGTTTCCAAGGCAGTATCACTACAGAAGTAGGATTGCCCAACCTTCCTTCGGAGGAGTGGCTGGTGGGTTTGAACCGCCAGCCTTCTGGTGAGCAGTCAAGTGCCTTAGGCACTATGCTACCAGAGCTCCTAGGGACAGCCAAAGTGGGAATTTGTCTTTGCCTTTTTCTCCTGCATAAGGAAGATAAGGAGCCACCCACAAGAATGACATAGACACTGGTCCCCCTCTCTAGAGCTCACCAGCTCCACTCTCTCCCTTTCAGAAAGGAAGGAGAACTAGGACAAGATTATTCAGATACAAACGATAGCCCCAGGAAACAGAAATGATTTGAACTTCCAAATCATTTAGCCGACCTACCAAGTACATGCTCAATAGGTCTCCATCTGTGTGGAAGCAGGGGACTTTTGTGAAATGGGACATACCCTGTCAAGGGGCCAACCAGGTAGACCATGCAGGTTCGGGTACAGTAATATGAACAAAGTGGCCGACAGAGAACGGACCTGAAACAATTCTGGTTGCAGAAAATCTTCCCCAGGCCCTAACAGGAAGGTTTTCTGGAAGCAACCACAGCTAAGAGGTATCTACCTCTACCCCATCAGAGAGTAATCTCAGATTTATAATATTGGAGGAGCTTTCTTTAAATTATGTAACTGAGGGTAAAATGCTCCTCACAAGAGCGTCAACCAAGATTCCTGCCTTCTCTCAGTCGCCGGCTTTACACTGTGACTATGCGCCAGCATGGAGCCTCATTCCCAGCTCGGGTCTTTTCATAGCTAGGAGAGGAGACAGTAGTCTTCAGTTTCTGGAAGTGCTGCTGATGTCAGTCAATGAGATCCTAGGAAGCCTTCCCACAGTCTATTTTATGTCCCCTCATAAATATCACTGACGTTAAAAAAAGTTCTAGCGGTCCATACAAAGCTAAGACAAAAAGGTGGGCCCTACTTCCACAAACAAAAACAGATAAAGCAGGTCTATTATCAACAACCGCCTTCCACAAGCTAAGATGACGCAGTGCTTAGAAACAGGGAGGGCATCTACCACGGCAGAGCACTTTATGGATGAACCGTTCTGTTTAAAAGCATAATGATTTGTACCATGGTGGCAATGCAAAAACACGTAAATCACTATCAGAAACACCACCAGTGTTCCTCAAAAAGCCATCAAATAACTGGGGGCAAATGTCTTTTACACCTCATTTCTAATTTAATAGGGGGAAAGTACTCTGATTCCAAATGATATGATTTAGCCTTAAAAATGATCTCTTCTTAGCTGCCATCTAGATGCAACGACGGGTCTGTCCTCGTCCAGAGCAAAGAAGAATGAAGAAAACCAAAGAAACAATTAGTCCTAGCGACCGGTACACCATCTGATCTGCAGCCTATACAACTATGAGACCAGAAGAACTAGATGGTGCCCGGCTACCACTGTCATCCACTTGGAAGGGGATCTATGTAGGAGATCCTTGATAGAGAGGGAGAACAATGTGGAACAAAACTCAAAATCATTTGGAGAAAAAAAAAAATGTGGGGACCAGGTTAGCTGATCCGATAGAGCCTGGTGGAACCACTGAGACTATGGCCCCTAGCTGCCCTTCAGGTCTGAAATTGAACCCACACTTGTGGTTTCCAGCCAAACAAAATACAGGCATATGAGTTGAACATTTACCTCAGGTAGATGTACTCCTTGGAGAGAACAATCATGGGAAAAAGAAGGGTTACTTATGCACAGGGAGACAGCTCAGGGGGCAGGAGTCCATGGAGGGATGGACACAGGGAAGAGGTAACTATGGGGAGGAAGTGGGAGGGGAGCTGTTGCATTGTGGTGAACTGTGGTCAATGTCATAAGACAAAGTATATGTGAACTGGTGTATGGAAAGTGAATTTGCTCTGTAAACCTTCACCTAAATCACAATTTAAAAAAAAAAAAGAAGGGGAAAAAAAAATCATCTCTTCTTTACATAGGATGCAAAGATGAAAACCCTACAGCAGTAAAGTTACTTGCAGTATTTCATACCATCACGGCAAAAACTTCAAAAAGTAAACTCAGCATTCCAATTAGAACCTTCCCTGAAGGTAATTCCTCTGGACCCCCTTGGGCAACATTTCCCAGCTTTGGAAAAAGAATACCAACTTTCTCCTTGTAAGGACTTGGGTAAGTAATGCAGATCTCTCCCCATCAGCAATGCAGAGTACCTACAACGCACACTCCAGACCATCCAGTCCCCAGTGCTTGGGCTTTCTGTAACTACAATGTAAAACCTGTTTGCTGGAAATGATATCCAGAGAGATATGTCTGAAGGGCCTTGCAGGCGCGTCACGCGTCTGTGTCAGGAGCGCCCCAACATTTAAGGTGGCAAAGTCTGAACAGCCACATGCAGCAGAGCTGCTCTGGCAGACCTGAGACAGAGAGCCCAGAGGTCATCTGTCTGTCACAGACCCTCTCACTTCAAAGTTTTTTCAAAACATGGCAACATACCAAAAATAAAGAAACAACTGCAGAAATAATGGTTCCCAGTAAAACAGCATGGATGCTGAGGTGTGTAAACCTGGGTTTTGAAGTGCGTCCCTCCCATTTGACAGTCACTTGCCTTTATCACCTCAGGGCCGAGTTTCCCCATTTGCCCTCCCTCACAGGGCAACTGTGGAGTAAACCATGTTAAGAGTGACAGGCAGAGTGCCTAGCACACGGTAGATACACAATAGTGGTTTATTAAAAACAAGTACATACATACGCTATCTTTCATTTTATTCATAAAAACCTGAATTTATCTCATCCTAATATATGGTCATCAGACTATAGCAAATTACAACTCTTAAGATAGAGACTGAAAGAGCAATTACCTATCTAACTCCAAAACTTGAACTATTCTCTAGTCCTGACCATCCAAAAAGCGTATTTTAGCTAACCATAACGGCCGAGATAACTGGCTTTATGTATCTGTTGGTGGTTTTTAAATAATTTCTTGGGTTCACTCTTAAAAGGTTCTGTAAGGTGAGCTTCTCTGTTAATTATTACTATTACTGATGCTTCTGTTCGCTACAACAAAAAATACTAAAGCACATAGATGGTGCGCAGATCTAAAACTCAGTCCACATAAAATCATTGCAAAGACTATGAACTTCTAATTAAAACAAAATCTGGCAACATCAAAAAGTAATCCAGGAAAAAAAAAAATACTATATACACAGGAGCAAGAAATAAGTCAATTAGATGAAACTTTGCCAAATGGAAGCTACTTACCTATAATAGTCTCCACATACTCAGAGTTATCATTGACATTGAAGAGGTCACCTGCTCCAAGAGCATAATTCAAAGATTCCTCAAAAGCTCCCAGGTGATAAAACACTTTTGATGCCACTAAGGCTGCAAACTGCCGACTCCGGAAACCTTCATCTTCATACAAAACTTCTCTGAAAGAAATTAGGAAGTAGAGGCCTAGTTCAAACTGTGGTTTTCCTTAGGACTCCCAAGACCAAACATTCAAGTCACAATTTAGTAACAGCAAATGTCTAATAAGCCACAAGACTCACAACCACAGGCACTTAAGGTGATCTACCTTATCCCAAGTTATAGAAATAATTTCTTACATTTTGTCTACAGACTCAGAGATTTCTGCCCAGAAGTCATTGACAACGGCATTCAATTTGTGTAGTGCAAATTCCTATAGAAAATAAAACCAAAATTCAGTTTTGAGATAGACTTGGCATCATACCTTATACTTCCCTGAAAAAAGCATTTCTAACAAGTCAGTGGCTAAATCTTCAGTAATAATCACTAAACCTTTTAATCTATGACAACTATAAAAACTTATCAACAGACTTATATTTTCTCTCAATTTGCACATTTCCTTTCCCCTCTTCAATCATAAACATCAGATCAGTCCTATAATAACATTTTTTATCATAACGCACATTTCCTCCTTAAGTATACAAAACCAACCCCATGTTGCTAGCTTGGACAGAAATGATTTCTGGTGTTTAAAGCTGCTTGAAGCATATTTAAAATTTTCATTTAATGAAATATCTTTAAATATATGACACAAAAGAAACAAGTTTTTGTGCTTTATGTTGATAAAGAAATGGCTTTATTCAAGTGCCACGCTGATGTTTATTCGTCTTAGCCTCGTTAAAGTCTGACGAAACCAACTGCTATTGCTGAAATACTCTCCTCTGGTGCTAGACCTGGCGGCACAGTGGTTAAAGCACTAGGCTGCTAACCAAAAGGTCAGTGGTTCAAACCTACCAGCTGTTCTGTGGCAGAAAGATGTGGCCGTCAGCTTCTGTAAATGTAACAGCCTTGGAAAGCCTGTGTGGCAGTTCTAGCCAGAGTCACTATGAGTCAGAATCAACTCACCAGCAGCAGGCTTAGTGCTAGTAGACACATGGTGGGGAGGGCTAAAGGCTGGGTAGCGGGCAGGATGATTACATCAAATGATAGTAGAGATACAAAACAAGGAGCTCTGATGGCACAGTTCAAACCCACCAGCCACTTTGTGGAAGGAAGACTAGGCAATCTACTTCCATAAAGATTTACCGCCTTGGAAACCCAAAGTGGGTCACTGAGTCAAATGGGGGGGGAGGGGTAAAAGCTGGGCCATGGGTAAGGTGGTTACATGAAATGAGAAAAGAGATTCAGATAACACTAAATTCAAAGAGTTACTTTTTCTTCAACTCATACCTTAAGCTGTGGTTCTTCTTCATCCAGAAGAGAAATAATTCCAGCTATAAAATAAAAAATGTATCATGATTATGAACTAGACACTAAGATGGAAATCAGTGTTTGGTCAAAAATATATGACGGATGGGAACAAATAAGGACATCACTAGGGAAGTAATTGTTTTAATTAAAGTTGTAAGGCCTTACACTTCAAAGTTGAAGAATTAACTATTTCCAATCCCCAAGATACACTTGTATCATTATTTGCCTGATTCAATGGTTTTCAAAGTCTAGTCCTTGACCAGCAGCATCAGCATCACGCAGGACCTGTTAGACATGCAAACTCCTGGCTACAGTTTGAGAATCACTGGGCTAATTTACTGACTGAAATAGAGCAAAATGAAAAAACTTTCCACCATTTCAGAATAAAATTATTCACACAAAATGAACCTACAGTTATAGTTTGGTTTTTTTATACTGAGGCGGGAGGCAAGGCCTGGAGATCTACTTGTAAAAACTGGCCAAGAAAAACTCCATGAGTTACAACTGTCCAGTATGAAACTGATGGGGGGCGTGGCACCAGGCAGCGTTCGGTCCAGCGTGCTTGGCACCGCTATGATTCAGGGCCAACTCCCAGGTAGCTAACAACACTAGGCACCTCCCTCTACCACAGGAACCTAACGAACGACTCTTCCTTGTTCTGATGTCGAGTTTCCAAGACCGGTGTCCACTAAGCTCTTATCCCAGCTTCAAGATCCCACCTCTAACACAGGGGAATAATGAAAACCACCATTCTCTTAACAGAACAACACTTAAAATATAATCATATGTCAAAGGGACTACTGACAAAAAAAAAAAAAAAGATATGGGAAATTACTGCCCTCAGACCATAAAGGAAACTAAACAGTCTCTCATACATTTCCCAAGTAGGTCTTAATATCTTTTAGAACACTGAGTAGAAACTGAGATGTTGTTAAAAAGTATCAGGGCAATTTTTGATAAGTACAGATTTGCCAAATAGTTTCTTGTAGGCTTTAGAGAGCCATACAGAAAAGGATACAAAATTTAGCAAGTGAAAGGACACCACTGTGCTAGGGCATCCTCCTGCTCTACAAGCAGATAAAAAGAACCTGTCCGTGCTCTAGATTGGGCTAAGGCCAGAGCACAGCTGCTGAACTAACAGCACAAAGGAGACAAGGCAGATTTCCAAGAATCAATTACCTTAAAAAAATAAAAAAACCTGCAAACTCATGTTATGGAATAGATGACAGAATGCTTCGATGTGAAACAGATCACGACCAGCAGAACACTTCATCAAGGTATTAAAAATGCCACTGATTCCCTATCATCAATCCATGGTGTATTGGAACTGCTTTTACGAAAAGAGGCGATAGATTTATACATTTTCCTGTTTACTTTCTCTTACAACTAATTTGTTGCACAGTTGTGGGTGGCTTAGACACTCACCTTTGGCCATGGAAGAGAACTAAATCAAACACTCTCACTTTACACAGTACTCTCCCATTCTTAAAAACAAGGCAAATGTATCCTTTGGGTGGGAGAATGAGAAAGGTTTAAAAAATGCTAAAAACCTCTTAGACCATAATAACTCAACAGATAACTGTCCAAAATTGTTATATCAATTTATACCAATATTTGGATATTAATTATAAATATGGTAGTATGTCCCAGAAGAAAACAGCTTTAAAAGTTGAAAGTGGTTGCCTCTGAGGATCATGAAAAGGAAAGAGAGAGGTCAGACACTACTGTTCCAAAGTATTCACCAGGATTTTTCTTTCTGTGCCTACATGACATTTAAAAACAAACATTAATCACTCATCTCCCTCCAGCAAACTCTCTCTCCACTCAAACAGTTATTACGGAAGAGACGGGATGTTCAGATGTAGAACAAATCATGAACAGCAGAACATGGCTAAGTTTCTTAAAAGAATCGACAGTGCGTATTGACTTCTTAAGGAGCGCTGGTGGTACAGCATTCAGCTGCTGACCAAAAGGTTGCCAGTTTGAACCTACCAGCTGCTCCGAAGGAAGAAAAAGAGGCAGTCTGCTTTTGTAAAGATTTCGGCCTCGGAAACCCTATGGGGCAGTTCTATTATGTGCTTTAGGGCTGCTATGAGTCTGACTCCATGCCAGTGTGTTTTTCTGGGTTGTTCTTAATAACCACAGTGTTCTTAGTGCCTAGCAAGTGCTCAATAAATAGTGGATAAATAAAGGAATAAACCCACTAATCCACGCCAGAACCATCACACTGGCCTCTAGCACCTGGGCCAGATGGCAGGCCAATGTGAGGCAAAGGGCAGGAAACAAAGGGACCAAAGATTTGGATCAGAAGCCAATCTAAGGAATTCAGTAAACTGAACAAATCAAAATAATAAATACACATTAAACTACCATCACAGAATCTCAGTGTTCCAGGGACTGAGAAAACACCTTATCTGCCCAAAAGTTCTCTCCAGGAGAGAAAAGACAGTAATCAGGCAAATAAACAAGGTAATTATAGGACTGCAATGGTGCACACAGTCGGGGGGGGGGGGTAGAGAGGCAGCATGTGTTAACAGGGTGGTCAGAAAAGCCGTTACTTGAGCTGAGACTAAAGACTGAAAAGATAAGGGAAAACTTGAGCAGTCTAGAAAGAAGGAACAGAATGTGCAAGGGCCCTGAGGCAGGAAAGAAAATGATATATTCACGGACCAGAAAGGCCAATTTGATTAGGGTGCCGTGAACAAGAAAAGAGTGCAAGATGAGGCAGGATCATGGAAGTCTTTGGCTGAGTCTGGATTTTATTCTACATACAATAGAAAGCCACCAGAATGGAATAACATGGTGTGATTAAACAGTCTTAAAAAGAAAACTCTGGCTACAAAAAGAGAACGGTCAACATGGAGGTAATGGTGGAAAAACAAAGTCTTGGCTGTTAACTCAGACCAGACTGAAGGAGGTTCAGGCTAAGTTAGAAGAGACACAATTGACGGATGTGAGGTCGGCCTGTGTTTACAGGTGGCACAAACAGTGCTTACTGTATCTTGAGAGAGCTGGGACTGGAAATGCTCTTCCTTGCACTGGCTTAAGTGGTCCCTGGGTGGCCCGAACGTTGAGCACCAGACTACGAGATGAAAGGCTGGCCATTCGAACCCACCCAGATCACCTCAGAAGACAGGCCTGGCCACCTGCTTCTCACAAGGTCACAGCCTTGGAAACTCAACAGAGCAGCTGGAGTTGCCATGAACTGGAATCAATTTAGTGGCAACTAACAGGGGCCCTGGTGGCACAGTGCTTAAGGCCTGCAGCTGCTAACCAAAAGGTCGGCGACTTGAACCCATTAGCCACTCCATGGGAGAAAGATGTGGCAGTCTGCTTCTGTGAATATTTACTGCCTTGGAAACCCTATGGGGCAGTCCCACTCTGTCCTGTAGGGCCACTACCAGTCATCCAATCAACTGGACAGCAACGGGCTTAACAACACTGACCTAAAATTGATCTTCCAATTCCCTGTATCCCTTGGAGACAAAAGACTAATTCCACGTAGAGGTGACAGCTCTTAAATCCTTGAAAATAACGATTATGCCTCCCAGTACCTCCACCAATGCCTTTAAGCAATCGTCATTAAAACATCGTTTTGAGCTCCACGCTGTTCAAGTCACTTTCTTCTGATCACCAACTGTTCATAACAGAAATACTTGCAGAGCCAACAGGACGGAGAAGGGGTGTGCACGCAGACAAGGAAGAAGGCATTCGGGGCGCAGACCGCTACATGCAAGTCACTAGGAGCCGGAGTTAAAACCTCCACCTAAAACTTGTCCTCTACGTCACCCCATTTCCAGTCGTGACACGGAGCTACCTGCACAAACGGGAGGCAGACGGGAGAGCTACGACTCCGGCTTGAAAGCAGCGGGCTCCCAAGCATCTAGCCTCCCACGGGTAAGCTGAGTGTCAGCGTAAAACGCCATCTCCGAGGTGCTGTCGTCACTAAGCTCCCTGTGCGCTTTCACCGGATGCCCTAGGAGGACCCACAAATGGGCCGCCCCACACCTAATTTCAAATTGCACTCCGAGGAGAGGGGCGCCCCGGCCAGGTCCGGAAGCACTTAGGGAGCTGTTGGGCTGTCTCTGCCCAGGCGCGCCGCCTTCTTATCCGACCGCACAGGGGCCCACCACGGCCCCGACCACCTGCCGGGACGGCTGGGATCGGACAGAGGTCGAGGGCTGCAGAAATGGAAAATGAGCCCCCCTCGGAGGCAGGAAGGGCCAAGGACACTCCCTGGGTCGGGGCCCGGGGGTGTGGCTGGGGAGGGACGCCGGGGCGGGCGACGACGCAGGATGCCCTCCGAGCCAGAGGGAACCGCGGGACCCGCCGAAAGACACGGCCGGGCCCCTAGACCCCGACCCGAGATGAGCTTTAGGCAACGAGGGACGCGCAGGCCGGCCATCCGCCGGGAGGTGCTCAGTCACCGGCCCTGACTCAGCTAAAAGCCGGCGCGGCGGTGGCTAAGGTTCTTCCCTCCTGCCGCTGGCTCCGGCCGTGCTCACCGGCTGAGGTGATCATGGCTGCGTCCCGCACTCGCGCGCCGTCTCGACAGTACCAGTATCTGTCAGCTCCGGGCCCGCTCACTCCGCCGCGGCTCCTAGCACCCGGGTGAGCTTCCCAGTCAGTCGCCTGCTCAGGCCGCCGGCTCGCTTCTCGCCAGGACCCCGTCCGCCCCGGGGCTGCCCGCAGCGCCGCCTGCCGCCCGGCGCGCGTTTGACCCCAGCCTGTGCCTTCCGCGCCGTCGCCGCTGCCCTGACCCTCGAGGAGGGGTGCACGGAGAGCGCCACTGTTTTTGTCAATTCTTCTTGAGGCCAGAGCTTTCGCGCGATTTGGACACTCGTCCGCACTTGGGATAAGGCATTAGAATGGCTACCCCTAGAGAGAGGCCCCGCCACTATCACCCTTCATTACCGAGAAAAGTGTGCCGAGGTTCGAGGGGTGCGCGCAGCGCCGCCTGATGCTTGGGAGGTCTCGGTGCAGAAACACCCCCCCCCCATGTCTTTGCTGGAGCAAAGAGAATTTTCTTAGAAAAGCGATTTTCCAGTACTTTTAGCAGAGTCTATTTTCAAAAGAAATCCTCCCAGAAATGATTTATTAGCATAATGAGCCCATAAGTAATCACTGCTTTATTATAAAGTTGAACGGTGAAGATTTTTATTTACTTTTTGAATAGTTAATACATGATTCAAAAATCAGAAGTAAGATATACAATGAAAAGTCTTCAAAAAGAAAAGGGGGCAAAAAAAAAGTCTCCCATTTGTGCCTTGCATCTTCCCAGCTCCCTCTCCCTCCATAGCAATGGCTCTTGGTTTGCAATATATCTTTAGAAATTTGAAATGGATTATGATTACGATGTAAACTCTTTTACCATGTTCAATAGCCACTTTAGGACTGCAAATTATTAAGATCTTGGCTACTAACTGAAAGGTTGACAATTCAGATCTACCCAGTGGTGCCGGGGCAGAAAGGCCTGGCAATCCACTTCTGAAAGATCACAGCTATTGAAAATTCTGTGCAGCACAGTTCTGCTCAGAAACACTTGAGGTTACCATGGATCAGAACCGACTTCATGGCAACCGCCTGGGGATTTTTTTTTTTTTGGCCAATTTATTTCAATAGTCAGTACTGAGAGAGTCCTGACAACGTAAGTGGTGGCAAACGGAACTCAAGCCACTAGGCTTGCATTATCAGGCTGCTCTTCAAATACACACCATGACTAAAACTTATTTCTGAGGCCTCAAACCAAGTTAACCAAGTGGCACAAGTCAGTGTGCCGTGGTTGTCAATGAATTGAAATGTGGTTGGTAACACATTTGCAGGTAAGTGTGAATTTTTAAAAAAATTAGTATTCTTAAGCTTTGGTTAAGCTCTCATAAATACAATTATTAAACATTCCTTAAGAACCTGTCGTTCCAATTGGAAGACACTATCCCAGGAGGTGTGCAGAAAAAATAAACAGGTTGAGTTTGAGGGGCAACATTTTACGAAGGCACTTGTGCCAGTCCCTCATATAGAGACATTGTGTGCTCCCACACCCCTACAGGGGTCACAAACAAATGCAGATAGGTTATGAAAATGAATGAAGCAGGCCTAGTATAGGAAAATACTAGCTCAGTGTCAGGGAGTGGTGAGGACTGTGACAAAATGAAGAGTGAGTGCCCAATCGAAAGAGAACAGCTGGCAGCCTGTGAGGCTGCCTGACTCTGGTTGGTGCTTTCTTCCATCTCGTGTCTGCCTTGAACACTGAGCACGCCTGGGTGGCGCCAATGATTTGTATCGACTATTGACTGCTAACCAGAAGGCTGGCGGTTCAAACCCACCAGCCACTCCCTTGGAAGGAAGGTTGGGCAATCTACTTCCCTAGTGATATCGCCTAGGAAACCCAAGGAGGGGTTGCTATGGATCGGGTCCCACTCGACTTCAAATAACATTATCAAAAGATGGAAGGTTGGAATCCCCCCAGTGGCAAAGTGGAAGAAAGGCCTGGCAACCTATTTCCATAGGCTTACTGCCGTTGAAAATCCTATGGAAGGCAGTTCTAACTCTCACATACGGGAGTCAGAATGAATTACAACCCAACGTTTGGTTTTTTAAGTGCTACCAGAGCATCTCCCTGTCGAGAGCTGCGCCCTCTGGTGGTCACAATCCTCCCTACAAGGCGGAGAACTCTGGAGGGCACGGGAAGCCCGTGGACCTCGGGCGCCACCGTGCTGGCGTCTAAATTCCCGGGTCCAGATCAGTCCTCCTATCAGAAAACGAGCTTGATCTTCAGGTCATCATTTAGCTGCAACCTTTCGATGCAGCGTGATGAGGTGGAAAGAGGAGCATCGGGGCCTGGCACACCTGCCGTGTCACTCACCTGCCCTGAACGGTGCGCGTCCCTGGCCTGCACGGCTGGCCCCCCCTGCAAGGATCGGATCTACCCACCTGGCCGAGCTGCGGGGGGTGGAGCTATGCTAAAGCCCTCGGTACACCACGGATCCTGCCATGGCAACAGGAACTCAAACACGAGACTGTTTACTTTGGCATGCCCAACACATACATCACATATTTTAAGAAAAGCGTTTATTCATTGGCGTGGGAATGCGAGATGCAGCCGTTGAGACCGGGCTTCTCCTGACGCCTGGTGAGGGCTGGCTTAGGCCTGAGCGGGCCGAAGACCCACGAAGCCTCGGGGAGAAGCTGGGACTTTCCTCCCCTGAGGACGGTGACCAGGAGGGTAGGCCCTTGGGCAGATGGCTGTGCTGGGCTGGCTGAGCCCTAGGACCCTCGGTCGTCGCCTTGCAGAGGGTCTGGCTGGCCTCTGGGCGAGAGGGAGCCGGGAGGGAGGCAGCAGGGACAGCCGCCTTAGGAACCACGTGACCCCTCAAGCCCAGTCTCTGGTTTGGGACCAGCGCCGTCACAGGAGCGCTTGAAATGTGGATAGTATGACTGAGGAAATAAATGGTAACTTTTATTTAAATTTGAATTTAAAAACGAATACGCCATTCAGTTATTGGAAAACGTGTAAGGATATTTGGAGCACCTTGAGAAAATGAATTGACCTTTTCAGCTGTAACCCAGTCTAATGCGAATCGAGTATTTCTGATCAAAATTTAGTAGGAGTTGTAAATAAAATTCTCACAGGATTTCAAAGACATAGCACAAAAAAATGAATGTAAAATATCTCAATAAATATTTATATTTACAATTGAAATGGCAATATTTTCCATATATTGGGCTAAATCTATTATTCCAATTTCACCTTTTTTTTTTTTCTTTTTCCTAAGGCGGTGACTACAACTTTATAATGACCTAGGGAGCTTGCCTTATTTCTCTCTGGTGCTGGTGGCCCAGACCCACCCCTGCCCTCCCACCCAGGCCTGGCCCCGGGACCCCTCCATCCTGCCTGCTCTCTGGTGGGGGCCGGGAGACCCACTCCGGTCAGGGAGCAAGGGGCTGGGCGTGTCTTGCTCTGGGAGTTCTGGAGCTAGGAATGTGCCCTGACAGTAGGCCGTCAGGGTGTGGGTCATCTAGGGGTTCAGGGCTAATGATCCAAGACCCCCTGCACTGAGACCTGGTTACCCTGGCAGGACGGGGAGCTTCAGCGTCAAGACAGAGGCCCAGTTTCTGCAGCCAGGACTCCGCAGGAGGGCTTGGTCACAAGGACTAAGCTGTGTCCAATCATGCCACTATGCAGAGCGGCAGCCACAGCCTGACTTACTCCTTCAGCCCTGGTGGCTAACTGAAGGTCTCTTGAGTTTCAGCTGTCCCAGAATGGCGGCACAGTTCTGGTGCAGGGCTGGCAGTCTCTGCCTCTACTCTCAATTGTCAGCGTCAGCCGGCCGGCCTGTGTGCAGCCCCCTGCCACCCCCATGATGGGCTGCAGTTAGGAACCAGCTAATTGGCTGATTTTAATTAAGTGGCTCATGTTAGGAAATAAATCGCCAGGCCTTTCCTCCTAGTGTGTCTTCAGCGGGAAGGTTTGCTGAGACCCGTTCACACTGACAGACGGGTGCCGGTGGCTGTGTGTGAGGTGTGCTCGCTGGGGGTGGAACCCAGGTCTCCCTCGTGTTGTCAGGCGCCGTCGCATCAGCTCCGACTCACAGCGACCCTGTGTGCAACAGAACAAGACGCTGCCCCGTCCTGTGCCAGCCTCACAGTCCCTGCTACACCTGAGCCCATCGTTGCAGCCGCTGTCAATCCATCTCATCTCGTTGAGGACTGTCCCCTTCTTCACTGACCCTCCACCTTACCAAGCATGACATCCTTCTCCAGGGAATGGCCCCTTCTGACAACATGGCCAAAGTAGGTGCGACGGAGTCTGGCCATTCTTGCCTCCGAGGAGCATTCTGGCTGCACTTCTTCCAGGACAGATTTGTTCATCCTTTTAGCAGACCATGTACTCTCAGCATTCTTCACCAGCCTCACAACTGAAAAGCATCAACTCTTCCTTGGTCTTCCTTACTCGTTGTCCAGCTTTCACATGCGTAAGAGGCGACTGAAAACACCATGGCTTGCATTCGGTGCACCTTAGTCTTCAAAGTGCCATCTTTGCTCTTCTGCACTTGAAAGTCTCCATCATGGAAGGAGAGAATTTTGCCACTAAGTCACCACTGCTTCATCTGCTCCCCGTTAGGAAGCCCCAAGTATGAGGCAATCAGAGGGTTCTGGCTGAGGCGCTAAAGGCACCTGAGGAGTGCATGGGGCCCTGGTGGTGAACTCAGACCTGTGCCCCAGTGCCCCACCAGACTGCACAAGCAACCAGCTGCCCAGATCAAACTCCACGCCTGTCCTCCAACCTGAGCCACTAACATGCAGAAGCAGGTCAGGAGGGGGTTTTGCAGCCCTTGGTACAAAGCAGCCTGCTTCCTCCTCTTGTCCTTGGGGCTAGCGATGTTTGCCTCCTAAAGAGGACCAAGTCCAGCCTCCTGAGCCCCCCGGGCTCTGAGCAATGCGGAGCACCTCAGTATAGGCTGCTTGAAAGTGACTACAGCCATTGCTAACCTTCCCCCCCAAAACTTTAGTCCTGGGGCCTCCACCCAGGGACCAGGGGCCTAGAGTTTTCGTTTGACAAACAAGGGACTCCCATCGTGTAGGCATCTGGAGACAAACCCTCACACAGGGAAGAAATTGTCACACAGATATTACAAAGGTTCTCTGAGTCTCAGTGGAGGCCATTTCATCTCCAGTCAAATCCACATCGCTGCAAGGTACAAAGCTGCATGTCACCTGTTTACAAACCCTTCTCATGTTTGCTCACACCTTTCAGCCACACATCCAGTCCCAGCCAGTAGGGCTGGCATGTCACCCAGGGCAAGGGATGGGAAACTTCCAGGCCACACACTATTTGGTGGACCCTCACAAGGAACGTCTTACAAGAATGACACTGGAAGCTTCTTTCTATTATTGATAGGCTACCAAGGAGGTATTGTGTGGTTTTGTTAGATATTAGAAACTATCAAGTCAAGTCAGGAGCAACACAAACCCAGACGTGTTATAAAGATTAGGACTTGGAACCCAGACCCTGGCCAGCTGGGGGCCCCTGGCAATGGTTCCTGGGGCCACTGACCTGGGCACAAGCCTCGGCCCTCAGACAAGCTCACCCTGATCTCAGCCCAACCTTCAGTGCCTCATGACTGGGCTTCAGGGAAGAGGCCCACCACCAAGGCCATCCCTTCCAGCATCTAACTCTTCCATCTGCTAGGAAACTACAGTGAGACTGTCCCTAAAAAGGCAGTGCCAAGTCTTAAGGAAGTGGACATGGGCCCAGAAGGACCTCGGGTCTGTGCTAACCAGCTGGTTATATAAACCTCAGTAAAGCCCTTCTCTCCTCAACTGGCCACAGAAGATATGAAGGTAATGAAAGATGCATGAACACCCACCACCCTTTAGATTAAAGAAAGCCACAAAGCAAACCCGTTGCTGTCGATTCTGACTCCTGGTGACCCCATGAGTTACAGGGTAAAACTGCTCCCTGGGCTTTGCTGGGTGTCACCTTTACAGAAGTAGATTGCCAGGCCTTACTTCCGTGCCACTACTGGCTGGGTTCCATCTGCCTACCTCCAGGCTAGCTGCTGATCACCAACCATTTGTACCACCCAGGGCTCTGCCCTCTAGACCAGGCTGCCAACTCAAATGCCACCTGAGCTAACACCAGGCAGGTGGCCAATCCGAGCAAAGTGCCACTGGAGCTCGGGAAGTCGTAACAGTTAACTGGAGATGGCATACGCCATCTTCCACCCAAAAAATTAGAACCTTCTGTGCAATTCTCCAAGTTTTAAATTTTGGCAGAGAATACAAAGGTTTTTCAACATGCACAGGCGGGCGCCCTGTCACCTCTGCCTTTGACTAATTCCTAACTTAAAGAAAGCTACCCTCAAATGATAAAACTCTAACCTAATTAAGACAAAAAGTAATGGGGAAATAGACAAACATAGCAGTTTGAAAAACACTGGTCTCCCCATTTTTAAACAAAATCAACAGGAATTTGCCAAGTTCATTCTAGTACAGGAGACCGGCTGGATGTGTCCAATGGCATCGTTAAAATGATGCCTGGTCCCTGCCCGTCCTCACACTGTCACCAAAAGCCAGGGAGGGCACTAGTGTGGAGAAGCTATGGAGGCTCTGTGGTGTCACGGAGCCCATTGGCCAGGGTTTCTCACGTCACGGAAGCTCTGCTGCACCTTGCAGGGTGCCAGGCAGCCAGCGGGCGTGGCTGCTGAGGAGGTGGTGTGTGAATGCATGAAGTCAGTGACTTTCCTTAGACAGTGCATCCTACCAGGGGAAAGCAGGAGCTGCCCTTTCACAGGTTCTGGATCTTTCCAGAGGCAGTGAGGAGCCAGGGTGAGGTGTTCCCTCTGGAAGCAGACGTCATCGCCCCACGTGATGCAGAGACATGGGGAGGGTTTAGGGGCTCGGGCACCTCCAGAGGAGTCTGGTTTCACCTTGGACTGGGACCTAGGATCCAGAGCAGACTCTGTGCCAGTGTGTCCCATGTACCTAACTTTCCTCTGTTTGGCACCTTGGGCAGCACCCAAAGGACTGGGCAGAAAAAGTCCTAGTCGACATGAGGAGGCAAGAGGACTGTTTCTTCTCCTGGGTCTGCATGGCCATTTCTGTCCTGGGTGCAACACACAGGGTTCCTTGGTGCTCCCACCTGACAGGCCCCCAGGGCAATTGTGTGGCCTTCATTCTAGCATGTTCTGAGAGCTGAGGTTCCAGAAAGCCAATTCTACCTTCTCTGGTCTGGGGGATTCATTCTAGAATTTGACAGGAGAAGAGATCAGCTCATCCAGAGTTTCTCCAAACCCCAAACCAAACCCACTGCCATTGAGTAGATTCTGACTCACAGCATCCCTAGGGGACAGAGTGGAGCTGCCCCAGAGAGTCTCCAAGGCTGTCAGTCTTTACAGAAGCAAAGCCCAAACCAAACCAACTACTGTGGAGTCGATTCCAACTCACAGCACCCCTAAAAGACACAGTAGAACTGTCCCACAATGTTTCCAAGGCTGTCAATCTTCACAGAAGCAGATTGCCTCATCTTTCTCCTGTGGGTCTGAACCGCCACCCTTTCTGTTAGCAGCTGAGCACTTAAACTGTTGCACCACCAGGGCTCCTATGGAATTTCTCCAAGGGGCCACAATTGGCATTTTGAGTGGGGCAATTCTTTGCTGTGGGGGACTATGCTACAGGATATACAGAAAATTTCAGGGGTGCCCCACAGTCATGGTGACACCCTTCACCCACAACCATACACACACACACACACACACACACACACACACTTCCAGTGTTGCCTGGAGGGTAGTAAGGCCCCTGGTTCAGAATCACTGGGTGGTGATCTCCTTATGCATGTGGCAACAGAAGCCCTGGAGGCTGGGTGACATGTCCAAGGCCACACTCCCAGTCCCAGGTCTTCAGTCTAGGGTTCCTTCCAGTTGCACCATGGGCAGCTCACACATGTGCCAGAACACGGCCAGCAGACCACGGGATGCCATGGTACCATGGAGCTGCCTTCTGTCTCAGTGGCACAGAGGAACCACGGCAGAGAGAAACAAAGTGACCTCACGGGGATCCCAGAGCAGGCACAGGCTAAGTGGGAGCAAGTCCCTGGGGGCCACATCTTCCAAGGTCCTGCTCAGCTCAGCATGGGAATGTAGGAGCCCCCGGCAGGAGGGGCATCTGTAGTTACCGCCATCCCAAGGTCAACGTGGGGCTCATGGAAACTCAGTGTGGAGCAGTCCCAGGGTGCAGCGGGGGCAGCGCAGGAGCTGGCTTTCATCTTGAGTCTCCAGAGGTCTCGGGGGGAGTGTGGGCCCTGTCACAGCACCTGCCCTTTCTCCAGGCATCCTCACAGTCTCCATTGGGAAATATGGACGTCAGCGCCAGCTCCTCCTCAGGGTCCTGGAAGGTATCTGGGACACGGGAAAAAGAACACCCGAGCAGAAGATAAAATGCATGATGGAAAAAGCTAGGGACAGAAGGGAGGAAGTCAGCTGCAGTGAAAATCTACTTAAAAGACAAAATAAAATGCATATAAAAACCTTAAAAAAAGAACATACCCTTTGACCCAGCAATTCCACTTCTAGGATTTAATCCTAAGAAAATAATTAGGGACATTATGCTGCAGCCATTTTGCCACCAGCTTGAGGAGGAGGATGAAACCAACAGGGAGGATGGCCCAGCAGGGAAAGAAAGAACCGGGCCCTTGAATCAACGGCCCCGAAGCTGATGCCACTTTAGGCGCATAGGTCAATCCCTGGACCGTTTAGGCTAGCTTAAGGCTGGCTTCTTCACCTGCAGCCCAGAGTACCCTGACGGCTTCAAAGTCCAACAAGGATGGTAAACAGTGGCTAGCCATGTGATGGGAGGCAGGCATTAAACAGGAAGTTGTATAACATTTCCTAGAACTACACATACACACACACACACACACACACATGAATACAAGTAAAACTGGGCAATCTGAGTAAGACAGTGGCCTATGGACTGGATCAATGTCAGTCCCCTGATTGTGACAGTCTACTATCATGTTACACGACAGTGTTGTGAAGGAGCTCTGGTGGCACAGTGGGTAAGGCATTTGGCTGCTAACTAGAAGATCTATGGTTCAAACCCACCAGCTGCTCCAAAGATGGAAGATGAGGCAATCTACTTCCACAAAGATCTACGGCCTTGGAAACCCAATGCAGGTCGCCATGAGTTAGAATCTACTTGATGGCAGTGAGTGGTGGATAGTGTTGCAAGATGTCACCATTAGGGGAGACCAGGCAATGTGGACAGTGTGTAGACTTACACAATGACATCTGAGTCTACAATCACCGAATACAAAATACATACACAGAGTTATTGATGTGGGCTGACAGTTCCCTTACTGATGAGGAGAGCAGACTACAAACACTGCAATATGAAGGTACCTGTACTGATCCCCATTTATTACACATATGGATGTAAATACACGTGTGTGCCATAAACACAATTTACATGTCAATGAACTCACTTCTGATGGGATTAAACAATCGGTTAATGCAACAGAAAAGTTATTCAAGATTTATATAAAATTGTTCATGATTCTTTTGCTTTATTTATTACTATTATTTTAGTTCCAGATACATCCAAAATGATGACAGAGAGGTTGAAAGTCAACATGTTTGCAGTTAAATATTTTAAATATTTGTTGCATTTTGTAGATTGTTTGTATATAATATAGATATAAGCAAATTTATTAAAATTTAAGTTATATATAATGTTGTTGTTGTTATGTGCCGTTGAGTCGGACCTAACTCATAGCGACACCTCCTTGGGTTTCTGAGGCAATATCACTACGGAAGCAGATTGTCCAACCTTCTTTCCAAGGAGTGGCTGGTGGGTTTGAACCACCAGCCTCCTGGTTAGCAGTCAAGTGCCTTACATGCCCCAAAACACTGATAGGCGTTACCTCTGAGTGATGGAATTAGTGGTTTATATTTGTCTTCCTTTTTGGTTATTTTGAACTCTCTCCTGTGGTAAGCAGAGTTCTAAGATGGCCCCAACAGCTCTCCCCCAGTGCACATGGCCAGTCCAGTCCCTCCCCCTTAAATGTGGACATGACACAGGAACCTAACGGGGATGCTGGTTGTTGCTGGGTGCCACTGAGTCAATTCTGATTCAGAATCACCTGTTACGATGTGACAGACGAGAACTGCCCCATAGGACTTTCTCGACTTTTTATGGGAACAGATCACCAGCGCTTCTCCCGCAGAGCCACTAGGTGGGCCACCAAGGATGATGGGATGATACCTCTGTGATCACGTTACATTGTGTAAGACTCCTTCGCAGACCACCAAGAGTCTCCTGCTGGCCTTGAAAAAGGGAGTGGCCATGTGCCAAGGAGCTGCAGGTCGTCTTAAAGCTGAGAGTGGCCCGACAGCCAACAAGAAACAAGAAAGCAGAGACCTCATCCTTACAACAGCAAAGCCATGGGTTCTGCCACCGACCGAGTGAGGGACTCCACGCTCCAGAGAGGAGCCCAGCCCTGCTGACACCTTGGCGGGCCTGTGAGACAGAGCAGGGAAGCAGCTAAGCTGTGCCCAGACTCCAGACACAGTCACCGTGAGATAATAAAGGTGTGTTGTTTCAAGCCACTAAGTCTGTGGTCATTCGTTATACAACAATAGCAAACTAATGCATCAACGGATGATTTTTAAAACTAAGGAATAGAATAAATTCATTTTAAAACCCTGCCTGCTGTTTCCATAACAAAGCTGTACTTTTCTGTACCCTTTGGGGCTGGGGATCATGGCCCTTCAACTGCTTTTCCAAGCACTTCTGTCAGCACAACCAACAGCCTTGGAGCCCACCCAAGGGCTCGGATGGACGGCTCAGAGCTTTTGTCCCCTTCCCTGTCTCCCTCGAGACCTGATGACTCCAGCCTGGGAATGTCTCCCGGGCCACCTTCCTCATCTCCGTCCCAACAGTGCCTGGCCCGGTCGAGGCTGACCCCCGTCCCTCCTGGGCCTGCTGTCACTCCTTCCCCACTGGGTTCTACCTCTGGCTTCTCCCTGCCCCTACTGCCCTGTCATCTCTCTAAACACACCCTTCGTCTGGTCACCCTTGCACAGAACTCACTACGGGCTCATGTTACCAACAGCCATCCATCCAGGGGTCCGAGGGCCCAACTGTCGCCTTCAGCCTCGCCCTTCTTCTCCACCTCACCTCCTGGCACTCTCAGTGGGTGACCTACTGAACAGGACTCTTCAAATTCACCTCAACTCGCCCAGATACTCTCTAAACCTTTAGGGGGAGACTTAACCACTTTGTTCTTTGGCTTTATGCATCCCAGCATATGGTCATGCCTGCAACAGAGCGCTCCCTACACCATCTCAACACGGGAGATGCCCCAGGCAAGAGCCCTCACTGACAGCCTGCCTGCCCTCCACCTGGTGGTGTGGGCAGGAGGGATGCTGGTCCAGTTTTGTCCCGAGGGTCCCCCATTTCCATGGACCATTCCCATAATTCCAAGCACTGGGCCCTCTGGGTCCAGGAGGCCAAGAAACGAGACACTCACCCTGAGCTGGGTCATTGGAGGAGGCGTCAGCCCCGCCTTTCTTCTGGCTCCAGGGACCCCAGGAAAAGCAGGCCAGCAGCCCCGGGAGACCAGGTCTCTCCCAGGCTCCTTCACCTACAAAGAACACACAGCCCAGAAGCAGAGTCAGCCACTTCCTGTTGGACACAACGGTGATTTTCCGTTCAGTAAACCGAGCACTTCAATTGTCAGCTGCCCTGGTTTCAGACGTCTGAATGGAAAACAAAGACTCTGATTGGCAAAAGTGGGTGTGCTTTGGTACTTAAACAGCAAATCAGAAAACTGTTGCTTTGTATGTATTGTCTCATTTCATCTAAAAAACCCTCCATGTTGGGGAAACTATAGCAAGAAAAATGGTGTGAACTTAATTATGAAGACAGCACCCGAGAAAGAAACTCTTAAGAGTGGCAGTTTTCCCCTGGTTTTAGTTCAAACTCTTCCAATAGGTGTAGATGTAATCAGGGAGCCCTGGTGACCACAGTGGTTAAAAGTACTCAGCTGTGAACTGAAAGGTCGACAGTTCGAACCTACCCACTGCTCCTCAGGATACCAATGCGGAAGTCTGCTTTCCTAATATAGGCTTGGTTTGGGGAAGTTCTATTCTGTCCTCTAGAGGTGCTATGAGTCTGAATCAACTGGACGGTGGTTTTGGTTACAGATGTAATCTCTTTAGATAATCACAAACAAAACAATTACAAGTTGCAAAACTGGAGATCCATTTGCAGAAAAATGAAACAAGATCTGTACCTCACACCA
>NW_006921593.1:28365169-28380160 GCF_000298275.1 Orycteropus afer afer
CTACTATCCTCCCTTCTGAGGCGCATTCTGACCGCGTTTCTTCCAAGGCAGAGGGCCAGTTACCTCAAGAAATAGTTAGAGCCTGTAGGGCCCTGCTGTGGTCCCCGGGGGGGTCTCAGTGCTGAACACCAAGAAGCAGGCAGCGTTGCTCCCTCCTGCAGAGGGCCAGAACACTGACGGTGCCCACTGGGACTCCCTGCCTCCTAAGGGGAAGATGCCAGGAGGCCAGAGTGCATGTCCTTCATTCCAACGGCCTAGCTCAGCCTTGTCCAGGAGACCTTTCTGCCGTGGTGGGCATGCCCTATATTATCTGGATGCTACAATGCAGAGGGCACGAGCCACATGTGTCTGTCTGGCCACATGGCACCAGCCACTTGGCGCACTTGAAATACGGCTTCTATGTCTGAGGAACTGCTTTTACTTTTACATTGTTTTCATCAATCTACATTTAAATAATGAGGCCGTGGTGGTACCATGGTGAAATTCTCGCCTTCTATGCTGGAGACCCACGTGTCGGTTCCGGCCCGTGTTCCCCACGGGCAGCCACCATCCGTCACTTGAGTGTTGCATGATGCTGAGCAGGTTTCAGTGGCACTCCACATCCTTCTCCTGCAGAGCAGCTAGTGGGTTTGAACCACTGACCTTCCCGTTAGCAGCCTAGTGCTTTTAACTGCTGCGCCACCAGGGCTCCTTTTTCATCACTTAGAAAGTGTTTTCTTCTCTAAACATACTGAATAAATGTCCAAGGGGCATGCACTGAGGGTGTCAGAGAGTGGGCTGGCCTGTCAGTTGACTAGAAAAGGAATTTGACTCCTTCTAGGCCGCTGTGGTTAAAGCATTGGACTCTTAACCAAAAGGTCAGTGGTTCAAACCCACCATCTACTCAGCGGGAGAGAGATGAGTCAGTCTACTTTTGTAAAGATTGACAGCTTTGGAAACCCTATGGGGTATGGGGGCAGTTCTACTCTGTCCTGTAGGGTCATTATGAGTTGGAATTGACTCAGTGGTAGTGGGGCTTTTGGTTTGGGTTTAGGCCATTTCATGCTATTATACTGAACAGGTTTCAGCAAAGCCTCCAGACTAAGAGGACCTAGGAAGAAAGATGGGTGATCTCCTTCCAAAACTGAGCCACTGAAAACCCTGTGGATTACTGCATTGCATCCCACTGTGCCCGGGATGCCTGTGGGTCAGGGTCACCACGAGCCGGGGCAACTCGGGGCAGCTAACTGCAGCAGGTCACCTCTCTGAGAATGGGGGCAGGAACCTGCCTCGGCCAGAGAAGCCGTACTGGCCTTTGTAGCTCTATCTAAAACCAACATGCCCCGCCTCTTGAGCTATTTATTCTCTGGCTCTAAATTTCCAGGTAACAATTCCAGACTTTCCACCTGTGGAGACAAGGAATTGAGGGTGGGGGCTGCAGGGAGGTTAGGCAAAGGTTGGAGTCCAGGGCCAGTGGAGTTTACTCTCTATCTGTGTTATTTACATGGTAAACATTCAGGTACTAAACTAGCTGGAAGCTAAAAAGACCTTAAAAAAAAAAAGAGGGACAAGATGCAAAAAATATCACTCGGTCTTCTCCATCCACAGCCTAGGCAACATCATGAGACAAATAGGCTTACTTCTCTGGTTTTCAAGAGAAGAAAAGTGAAACAAGTATGTCTGGAGCAACTTGTCTTCGTGTTCACTCAGGTAGAACCTGGTGTGAGACGAGAGGGACAGCAAAGGGCTGAGGTGGACAAGCGTGGTCTTGCCTGACCTCCCTGCTTGGTGCCTCCACTCTCCTTTTTTCTCCTTCTTTCATACCTATTCCCCTTTCCTTATGCTCCCGCCTTCCCCTCTCTGCTCCTCCCTTTCCACTCACTCTTTCTCACCCCATCCATCTTCTCTTCCTTCCCCCTCTCTCTTCCCCCTATGACAGTTGTTTTGGGAGCTGCAGGGCAGAGGGGACCCGGGGAGACCTTCTGGGGCTCTTGGGAAACCAAGCAGAGGGAGAAGGGCCTTCACTGAGAGGCAGACTGTGGAGGGGAAGAAAATTGGGCAGAGCCCCCATGACCACCGAGGGATGAGGCTGAGGTAGGAAGAAGTTTAAAAACTGGGTCTGGGCTTGGAGGGGGGGTAGTGGTGAAGGGACACATGGGAACTGTCTATTCTTTCTGCACAATTTTTCTAGAAACCTAGAATGACTTGTCGTGGTTATTTAATGCTGCTGTAATAGAAATACCACAAGTGGGTGGCTTGAACAAACAGAATTTATTTTCTCACAGTTTAGGAGGCTGGAGTCCAAATTCAGGGCGCCAGCTCTGGGAGCAAGCTTTATCTGTCAGCTGTGGAAGAAAGTCCATGTCTCTTCTGAGCTTCTGCTCCTGGGCAATCTTCACGTGGTTGGCATTGCTAGCTTGCGTTTGATCTCTTTTATATTTCATAAGAGACTGGTATCTCATTCACATAAGAAACACAACTCATTCCAAATGGGATTATAGCCACAGGCATAGAGGTTAGGATTTACAACATCTGTTTTTGGAGGCAGACAGTTTAATCCATAGCACTGCTGTAAAAAAGTAGGTCTTTTAAAATAAAAAGAAAAACAACTGGGTCTGAAGCGGGGCTGTGGGCCATGTGGTAGCACAGCCCCGGGATGTATGCTGGCTCCTCGAAGTCACGCAATGGCACAACCCTGTGGCCCACGCCAGTTCCTGGAGACCAGGCAAGCCGAGCATTAAGACTCCTTCCTCTCCTGTGTGCATTCAGGGCTAGTTTTCTCCAGGCACCAGGAACAGACATCCCCATACTAACCCCTGGCAGTCCCTTCTCCCCCTCTGCATGAGCCAGGACATTCCAATCACAGGCCCAGCAGCCAGGGAGAGTGTCCAAAGGTCCCTGAGGAGTTTTACCTGAATGTTAATGAAAGTTCATCAAGAGCCTAGAGGAAGCTTTGTGAGGCAGAGACCCTGGCTAAGGCCCAATTGTGTCCCTGCGGGGGCAGGACAAGGTGGTGGTGTCTGGGGGAGAGGTGGGCAGGGCCCCCGGGATACACCTACATGGGCAGAGGGAGTTGGAAGGAGGGCACGCCTACATTCAGCAGACACCTGTCCTCAGATGGTGCTTGTACCAATGTCCCCATTGTGAAGAGCCAGTGGAGGGCCCTGGAGTCACAACAGAAGGGCATCTGGGCAGCGTGGGACACCATCAGCTCTGCCTGGCTTCCAGAGCCCGTGACAAGCTTGCAGGAGCAGGGTCAGCAGGTCTCCCAGCATGGCTGGTGCAGCCTCGGCACACACTTCAGAGAGCGTGTCTGACCCATGTCAAGGTGACTTCTTGAGCATGGGTCCACATCCATGGGCTCCAACAGGGGCAGGGACAGCGGCCCCACCTGGCCTCAGTGTGGTGCTGAAGTTAGAGCCAGCCTTCCGGGAGAACAGCCTGGCCAAAGTGGCCAGGAAGGGCTCGTGGCCTCAGAGAGCTGGATGGGGCTCGGGTTGGCCTTTACCTTCCCCAGGCCTGTGAGCCTAACCCCCCCCCCACGGGCACCCTGAGCTGTCGGGCCCCTGGGGTTACAGTTCTCACGAGAGGCATCCCGAGCCCTCACCTCAGGTTCAGAGCAGGCACTTTGGACAGATCAGCAAATGCAATTTGGGTTCTGTCCAAAGGGTGGCCACGAGGCCAGTGCTCACCACAGACATGCTGGCCCTGGCCTACACGTCCCATTCTGTGTACTTTCCGCGTGAGATACAGGAAGTGGCTGTTCTGTGGGGGTATGGGCAGTGGTGATCTTGTGGTCACTGTGCCTGGTATAAGACTAAACCAAAACCAACCCAAGCCATTGCTGTCAAGTTGATTCCAACTCACGGTGGGTGGCCCATCTGTTGAGGAACAGAACTGTGCTCAGAGGGTTCTCGAGGCTGGAACCTTCCGGAAGTCGACGGCCAGCCCTTTCTTTAGAGTACCTTTCAGTCAGTAGTAGAGTGCTTAACCATATGCGCCACCCAGGAACTCCTGGTGGAAGACAAGTAACCATTAAAGTGAATCATAATGATAGCCTTGGGTTGCTCAGCCAAGCACCTTTCCTATCCAGAGAGACCATGAACGATGGGCTCAGTGAACGCATGGTGATACGGGCTTCTTTCACAGCCAGAGCTTGGTCCTGCATGTCTCATGTGGCCACACAGCTCAGAGAGCTCTGGGATCACTGGTTTGGAAGATAGCTCATGAAGCATTGATGGATCTGTATGCAAACACACACACATATTATTGTGGTGAATATATAGCTTACAGAATGCTTGCCATTTCAACAGTCATTACATGCACATGCATATTGTGTGTTCATGTCACATTTTTGATGAACATGATTAATGTCACCAAGCTGTACATTTAACAAACATTGAAATGGCTTGTTATTGTTGCTGTTATATATATACTCACCACAATAAAAAACAAAACATGAACTCCATTTATCACCCCATCCCACAGGTGTTCTGGGTCCCAGGGATTAGTGTTAGTTCAGAACTAGGACCCCAAATGCCCCAAGAGGTCTAGTGTACCCTTTTCCCCACCAGTTTCCCTGATCCACAGAGCCCCTGCATGGCAGGCAGGAGTCAGAGGGGCAGAACATACCTGCAATATTATCACATGGTCTTTCCTCGAGGGGACCCAAAACCAAAAAGACCAAACCCACTGTCATTGACTTGGTTCCAGCTCATAGTGACCCTATAGGACAGAGCAGAACTGCCCCACAGGGTCAATCTTTACGGAAGCAGACTGCCAAATCCCATGGAGCAGCTGCTGGGTTTGGACTGCTGATCTTCTATTAGCAGCCGAGCACTTAACTACTGTGCCACCAGGGCTCCTTTCAAGGAGACCTGGCCTCTCTTAATTCTGGCACATTCCGAGAAGAGGATTGGTCACCACCCAAGATTCCTGATAGTCAGACTTTCTGGTAACCAAACTGGCCCTGCTGCCTATGGGAATGGCTGTGCTTACCTTGCTTTGGAAGTGTGGCCTCGGACGCTCTAGGGTCTTTTGCTGAAAGCCACGAGACCATTTTGATGGCAGCGTGTCCCTGGGAAGCTGGCCCCAGCACCATTGCTGCTGATCCCAGAGGATAGTGCTATTGGCCTCTCAAGTCAGCCGCAGCCATTGTGAATAATCTCTGACTGGCCACTGGGCCTTTGCATCACCCCATCAGGATTCAGGGTCCTTGGCAAAAGCATCTAATTGGCTAAACTCAGGTCATATGGCCATGCACTGGTTTTTAAGGAGCTGGGAGAGAGAATGTTGATTCCCCTTTGGCTTTCATGGAGAGAAGCAGAGCCCTGCCTCCCACCTGCTCTAGACCAGACCAGGTACCTGGATGCTGGCTAGCAGAAATGATGGTGTGTTTCATCTTCACCTTTGTGGTTATCGTGGTTGGATTTTCTACAGGGAACACTTATTATACCTGTACTTTTAAAAAGGAGTTTGCCATTTTGTATCAATTTAAATCAACCAGTTCCAAAATCCAAGTAGATATGTTCGTGGGGCATTCAGGTTCTTGAACCTGAAAAGATCTTAGGAGTTTGGGACCTCAATCAATTTGTGTGTGAGAGTGAAATTGAAGTTTTTTTCTGAGGACACTATTGGCCTGCCCAATGCTCGTGTTTTATTGACCATGCAAAGGCATTCAATTGTGTGGATCATAACAAACTATGGATGACATCAAGGAGAATGGGAATTCCAGAATACTTCATTATGCTCATGAAGAACCTGTACATAGACCAGGAGGCTGTCATTCGAATAGAACAAGGGATTACTGCATGGTTTAAAATCAGGAAGGGTATGCATCAGGGTTGTATCCTTTCGCAATACTTATTTAATCTGAATGCTGAGCAAATAATCGAAGAAGCTGGACCATAGGAAGAAGAACGTGGCATCAAGATTGGAGGAAGACTCATTAACAATTTGTGTGGTATGCAGACGACACAACCTTGCTTTCTAAAAGTGAAGATGACTTGAAGCATTTACTGATGAAGATTAAAGATTACGATCTGCAGTATGGATTATACGTCAACATAAAGAAAATGAAAATCCTCACAACTGGACCAATAAGCAACATCACGATAAATGGAGAAAAGATTAAGTTGTCAAAGATCTCACATTATTTGGATCCACAATCAACATCCGTGGAAGCAGCAGTCAAGAAATTAGATGTTGTATTTCACTGCGCAAATTTGCTGCAAAAGACCTCTTTGAAGTGTTGGAGAGCAAAGATGTCACTTTGAAGACTAAGGTGCACCTGACCCAAGCCATGGTATTTTCAATTGCCTCATATGCATGTGAAAGCTTGACAGTGAATGATGAAGACCTAAGCAGAGTTGATGCTTTTGAATTGTGGTCCTGGTGAAGAATGCTAAAAATACCACAGACTGCCAGAAGAACAAACAACTCTGCCCTGGAAGAAGGGAATACTCCTTGGAATGCCCCTTGGAAGCGAGAATGGCCAGACTTCGTCTCACCGACTTTGGTCATGACGTCAGAAGCACCATTTCCTGGAAAGGATGTCATGCTGGTAAACTGAGGGTTAATGATGAAGGGGAAGACCCTCAACAGGACGGACTGACACAGCGGCTGTGACGATGGGCTCAAGTATAACAAGGAGCATGAGGATGGCGCAGGACCAGGCAGTGTTTCCTTCTGCTGTGCACAGAGCTGCTATGAGTCAGAGCCAAATGGATGGCACCTAACAACATGGGCCTGCCCAAGCAGCCCTGGGAGCACAGTGGTTAAAGCACCTGGCTGTGACTGAAAAGGTCAGCGGTTCGAACCCCCAGCCACACTGTGGGAAAAAGATGTGACAGTCTGCTTCCATGAAGATCAGAGCCATGGAAACCCTATGGGGCAGTTCTCTGTCCTCTCGGGTCACTATGAGTCAGAATCCACTTGACGGCAGTGGGTTTGGTTTTGGTTCATTGGCTACCCTGGCCCCCTGTGTGCTGAAGTCTGGTGGTCTCTGTTTCTGCCCTTGACTTTCAGAAGAGACTGTAACTCTGCTCCCAGCTCCGCTGCCTGTTCAAATGTTGGGCACAGTGCTTAACCAGTAACCTCAAATATCAGCTTGCTGGGTCCCTGTCAGCTACAGCTTACTCACCGCTGCTCAATACTTAGCAGAAGTTTGGTTGAGGTAGATAAGATTTAGAAAGACCTGCCTGAATGGCACTCATTCATGAACAAGAACACCAGTCCTCGTTACACTTGTTTTTGAATTGAATATTGCATCTTGGACATATGCTTTCCAGCCCTGCTGTCAGTTGCCACTGAGTTAATTCACCTACTTCTGGAAACACAGCCACTGAAAACTCTAAAGAACCAAGTTCTCAGAGGCTCGTGTGGCCACCGTGCGTCAAAATCAAATCACTAGCAACCAGGTGTGCCAACCATTGTTAACAAACAAAACCACCGCCATCAAGTCAATTCCCAACTCATAATGACCCTACAGGACTGAGCAGAACTGCCCCATAGGGTTTCCAAGGTTATGATCTTTTTAGGAGCAGACTACCTCACCTATCTCTTGTGCAGTGGCTGCAGGGTTCAAACCGCTGACTTTTGGTTAGCGGTCCAATGCTCTAACCACAGCACTGTCTGGAAGATAGCAGTGTTCAAAACTAAATTCAGTCCCTACTCTCTGACTCCCCTTCTCCATCTCAGATCCCACGTCATGCAGTAGAACCTGTGAAAGCTGGAATTTGTGTAAAGTGGAAACTTGTCAGAGAAGGAAAATTCAAATATTTTCCACTCACAGAGAGCAATAGAAAAGTGGTAAGACTGCACCCTGTCAAAGGTGGAAAACTTGCAAGACCCGGAAGGACAAGGATGTCCTGCTGAGTTCCGGCTCTCACTATACTTAAATAATGGGATCACACGGCACAGTGATCAGGAGCTCTGGTAGCATAGTGCCTAAGGCACTTGACTGCTAACCAGAAGGCTGGCAGTTCAAACCCACCAGCCACTCCTCGGAAGGAAGGTTGGGCAATCCTACTTCTGTAGTGATACTGCCTCGGAAACCCAAGGAGGGATCTCTATGAGTTGGGGCCGACTCGACGGCACATAACAACAACAACACAGCACAGTGCCAATACTGGCTTTTCTCGTTGGACTATCTATTCTGGCCATCTTTCTATGTCCACATGTGTAGACCAAACAGGCTGAAGAGTCTTCGGACACTGTTAAAATAAATCAAGCTAGTTGATTTTAATCTGTGCCCCCATCTCATGAACGTTCATGCTATTATATAAGGCACTCTCTGCTCAGTCTTGTTCACAGACCTCAGCACTGGTCTTATTATTTCAGCATGCCCGTAAATCACCCTCAAATGCACCAGTGTGGAAAACTGGTCCCGCATTACCCATACTCTCTCTGCCTTTTCTAGATCAATGACTTTGGCCACATGTTGGTCATCTTTCTGTGTGCTGAGTCTCACTGGCTCCCACTTGGGTCTAGTTGACCAGGACAGCTAGTGAGATGATGGAAGAAACTCTTATCACGATCTTACTCTTTACAGTGACAGCAGCATCTCAGTGGCTCTTCTACTTGGTGACTGAATCGCCTCGTCACTTCTGGTTGTAGAAGGAGCCAGCTCCCTTTCCATTCACACCTTTGCTGGAGACCTGGCACGCTCTTCTTGCATTGTCAGCTGCTCTTTAACAGCATGTCTGATAAATGAATGCAGGAATGAACAGACTCCAGGGCATGAGAAGTGGTGTGAGGGATGGCCACACAGTGCTCAGGCAGGAAGTAACATAGGGTGTTAGCGGTAGTCATGTATTATGGACTGAATTATGTCTCTCCCCGCCAGCCCATCCATGTTGTAAATCCTAACCTCTATGCCTGGGATTATAATCTCATTAGGCAATGGGTTGTCTTAGTTATGTTCATGAGGTAGGATTGGTGTAGGGCACATCTTGAGTCAATCTCTTTTGAAATATAAAAGAGATTAAACAAGGGAGCAGAGAGAGAGAGAGAGATGGGGGAAGAGAGGCCACATGGAGATCTTCCAGAAGCAGAAGTTGAAAGGGAAAAGGACCTTCCTCCAAAGCTGACAGAGAAAGAGACTTCTCCAATAGCTGACCCCTTGAGTTTGGACGTTCAGCCTCCTAAACGACGAGAAAATAAATTTCTGTTTGGTAAAGCCACCCCCTTGTGGTATTTCTGTTACAGTAGCACTAGATGACTAAGACAAGCCTGAGTTCATTGGACTTCCTTGTTCAATGGACTGACTTTTTTCATTCAGGAAATGTTTGCCCATTTTATCTTCTCAGGTAGGGTTGCCAGATAAAATACAGGGTACCCGCACAGTGTAAGGGCAAGTACAGATGAAAAATAAAAGTGTTGACTGACTTACCTAGTTATTCCGTAACAGAATAACACAGGTGGGTGGCTCCGAAGGACAGACATTTATTGTCTTAGTTCTTGAGGCCAAACATTGAAATCAGGGTCCCGACCATGTTGGTCCCTTCTGTGAGCCTCTCTCCTGTTTCTGGCATCTGCTGGCGTTCCTTTGCTTGTCTGTGACCCTCCCATGGCATCTGTCTTCCCAGAATATGTGTGTGTATGGGATCTCTGGTAGCATAGTGGCTAAGACACTTGACTGCTAACCAGAAGGCTGGCGGTTCAAACCCACCAGCCACTCCTCGGAAGGAAGATGGGGCAATCTACTTCCATAGTGATATTGCCTCGGAAACCCAAGGAGGGGTCGCTATGAGTTGGGTCCGACTTGACGGCACATAACAACAACAACAACAATGGCTATTCTGGTCTTTTTATAACTTAGAGGTGATTAGGTTTAGGATCCATCCAACACTGATATATTCTCAACTGACTGATCACATTAGAATGCATGACCCCCCAAAAAACACAAAAAAACCAAACTTACCGCCGTTGAGTTGTTTCTGACTCATAGCGACCCCTTCATGGGTTTCTGAGGCAGTTATCTCTATAGAAGTAGATTGCCCATCTTCCTTCCGAGGAGTGGCTGGTGGGCTTGAACCACCAACCTTCTGGTTAGCAGTCAAATGTTTTAGACACTGTGCCACCAGAGCTCCCAGATTGCATGATGGGAAGTGATTACATTACATTGCATACATCACATTGTGGAAGGTAATCTGCTGTACCCAAGGCCAATTGACTTGTCCACAGGTAACTTCTCCATGACAACAACTAGACCAGTGTTTGACCAAACAACTGGGGACAACAGTCTAATCAGTTTGACACATTAACCATCTCAAGGCTAAATTCTTTCTGTTGAAAGAAGGGAAGGGACATCTCTCCCCCTTTTCTTTCAGCATATACTTTGGGCAACTTGTAATTGTAAACATCTGCCTCTGACTCATATAAACAAGATGTTTCCTCAAGGATCTGGGAACCATTTCTTTTCAAACATAATCATCAAGGAGGATCACATTCCTACCTCCCAGTGTCCTGGAAGGAGATTAGTGTAACTTCAGGTATCCTGCCATAAAGATACTGGAAAATTAGCCGTTTTATCTTGAAAGCATGAACATAACGTAATGGGTTGGACCCACTGAGCTGTGTAGAGAGTGGGATTCCTCTCTGTCTTCCCAGTCTCCTTAGCAGAGAGCCTGAGGCACATCACATTCTGGCTCAATGCTTATTCCATAATACAACTTCTCCTTCCCTTCTATTTTTGTGAAGTTTTCTGGGTTGGGAGTAGATTTTGTTTTTAATTATATTTCCCCAATGTGTCTCTTCTTGCTGTTCACTGTCAGTGCCCTCAGAACCTTCATGCAAAGTGCTCCCATACCAGCAGCTGTAACATGGAGAGAGAGAGGCGGGGGGGAGCTGCAGTTGGAAAAATCCTATCATTTTGCATCGAGAATAATAAAGATTGGTTCAGGCAAGAATCAACAATGGATACCAAATCCAACAGGAAAATCTGATGATGAGCAGGACATTTGTGTGGTCTTAAAAGTGTCAATATGGATTACACTTGAATGTAAGAGCTCTGGTGGCGCAGTGCCTAAGGTATCTGACTGCTAACCAGAAAGCTGGCAGTTCAAACCCACCAGCCACTCCTCAGAAAGAAGACTGGGCAATCTACTTCCATAGATATACTGCCTTGGAAACCCAAAGAGGGTTGCTATGAGTCAGAATTGATTTTATGGCAGTGAGTTTGGTTTCTGGTTTGGTGTAAAGAGAAATGAAGTCCTGATACACGCCACAAAAACAGATGAACCTTGAAAACATTATACTGAGTGAAATAACTCACAAAAGGACAGAGATTGTATGGCCACACTAAGACAGACATCCAGAATAGGCAAATGTACAGAAATGCAAGTTTACTTGTGCGAGGAAGGGGAAAGGTGGAAACCTCTGTTCAGGAAGCAGTGAGTTTGTTGATGGTGATGGAAAATTCGGCTGCAGATATTGGTGATGGTTGCTCAGTAAGATTGATGTAACTGATCTCACTGAATTGTCGTGCAAAAAATGTTGAATTGATAAATCGTGTGTTATCTACAGTTTCACATCAATTAAAAAAAACTCACTTATGGAGCACATGTCTACTCTGACACACATGGGGTCCCCATGAGTTGGAATCAATTTGAGGCAATGCTTCTGCTGGTGGCTTTATCCCGTGACCGCTCCACCTCTCCCTCCCTCTTCCTCCCTCTCTCTCTCCATCTGTTTGAAAGAAAGCTGCATACATCATGGCCCTTTATCCCTAAAATATTAATATTAATGTATTTAGTGTGTATTTCTAAGAATAAGAATATTTATCTTACATAACCAGCGTACAGTTGTCATCGTAAGTAAACATTACATTCATTATTAATTTTATCTGTTTATATTTAAATAGCATTAATTGACCCACTATTGTTTTTTATAGCATTTTTTTCTCTCTAGTATAGGATCTACTACCAGGTATTATATTTAAGTGTCATTTCTCTTTCTTTCCTTTAATCTAGAACATTTCCACAGCCTTTCTTTTGTGGCATTTATATATTTGAAGACTATGGGCCCCCTCCTTCCACTTTTGAAAAATAAATTCGGTTTCTCTGATGTTTCTAATAGTTGAATTAAGTTTCTGCATCCAGGCTGGGCTGCTATCTGAGTGCTTCATCTTCTCAGGGCATCAGTGGACAAGGTGTCTGCTTGCCCTGTACACAGTCAAGGTGTTGTCCAGGCTCTCTGCTGTACAGTTATTTCCCCTTCACAACAACTAAGCACTCTGCGGGGAGACATTTTGTTATTATTGTTGATTGCCATCAAGTGGCTCTGGCCCACAGCAACCCATGTGAAACGGAACAAGCCGCCGCCTAGTCCTGTGTCATCCTCACAGTATTTGAGCCGCTGTTGCAGCCACGTGTCAGTCCATCTCACTGGGGCTTTCCCTCATTTTCCCTGACCCTCTACTTCAACCAAACATGACGCCCTTTTCTAGTGACTGGTCTTTCCTGATGATGCGTCCAAAGCAAGCAAGATGGAGTCTTCCCATCCTTGCTTCTAAGGAGCACTCCGGCTGTTCTTCCGCCCACACTGGTTGGTTCATTCCTCTGGCAGCCCACAGCGTGGCCAGCACTCGTCACCACCACCACAGTTCTCCTGTGGTCTTCCTCTTCCACCGCACAGCTTTCACATGCATATTAAACAATTGCAAAGATTATTGGCTGGCTCAGGTGAGCCTTAGCCATCAAAGCGATATCCTTGCTTCCCAAGAGTCCTTTGCAGATCTTCCCAATGCAATTCCTTTGTTTTCTTGGCTGCTCTTTCCATGGGCATTGACTATTGACCCGAGTAGAATGAAATCCTTGGCAACTTCAACTTCCTTGCCATTTATCGTGATATTTTTTATTGGTCCAGTTGTGAGGATTTTTTTTTTTCTCTTTATATATATATTTAAAAGAAAAAAAAAAGACTCGATTTCGACTTAAAACAACCCCTCTTTGGGGGCGTTATCACTACACAGGTAGATTGCCCAATCTTCCTTCCGAGGAGTAGCTGGTAGGTTTGAACCGCCAGCCTTCCGGTTAGCAGTCAAGTGCCTGGATGTATCACATTTTGTTTATCCATTCATCTGTTGATGGGTATTAGAGTTGTTTGCACCTTCTGGCTGTTGTGACTAGTACTGTGATGAACACTGGTGTACATGTGTCTGACTGTGTTGCTGCTTTGAAGTCTCTTGGGAATTGCTGGATCATATGTAGCTCCATGCAGTATCCCCTTGCTCTGTTCAAATGACTGCCTCTTGGTCTATGTACAAGTTCTGCATGAGAATTGTTGCAGAACAATTAAATATTCTCAAATTCCTATTCTTTGCAGTGTTATCCATAATTTCTTACGGTCCACAGTCAAATGCCTTTGCACGGTCGATAAAACATACGTAAACAGCTTTCTGGTATTCTCTGCTTTCAGCCACGACCTATCTGACATCAGCAAGAATATCCCTGGTCTCACATCCTCTTCGGAATCTGGCTTGAATTTCTGGCAGTTCCCTGTTGATGTACTGCTACAACTATTTCTGAATTATCTTCAGCAAAATTTGACTTGTGTATGATATTAATGATATTGTTTGATAATCTCCACATTCTGTTGGATCAACTTGCTTTGGAATGGGCACCAATAGGGACCTCTTCCAGGTGACTGGCCAGGTAGCTGTCTTCCAGATTTTTTGTCACAGATGAGTGAGCACTTCCAGCATTGCATCCATTTGTTGAAACATCCCAGTTGGTACTCTGTCAACTCCTGGGGCACTAATGCCTTCAGTGCAGCTCAGACTTCTTCCTTCAGCACCATCAGTTCTTGATCATACACCATCTCCTGAAATGGCTGAATGTCGACCAACTCTGTTTAGCACAGTGACTCTGTGTATTCCTTCCATCTTCTTTTGATGATTCCTGTGCCATTCAGTATGCTGCCCATAGAAGCCTTTAATGTTGCATCGAGGCCTGAATATTTTCTTCAGTTCTTACACTTGAGCCACGCTGAGCATGTTCTTCCCTTTTTGTTTCCTAACTCCAAGTCTCTGAACATTTCATCATGATACTTTAAATTGTGAGCTGCCCTTTGAAGCCTTTATTCAAGTCTTTTACGTCGTCATTTCTTCCATTCACTTTAGCTACTCTATGTTCAAGAGCATGTTTTAGTCTTTTCTGACATTCATTTTCGTCTTTTCTTTCTTTCCTGTCTTTTTAATGACCTTTTGCTTTCTTCATGTACGATGTCCTTGATATCATCCCATAAGTCTTCTGGTCTTCAGTCATTAATATTCAATGCATCAAATCTATTCTTGACATGGACTATAAATCCAGGTTTAAAATGGTTTAAATTCAGGAAGGATGTTCATCAGGGTTGTATCCTTTCACCACACTTATTCAATCTGTACGCTGAGCAAATAATCCAAGAAGTTGCACTATATGAAGAAGAACATGGCTTAGGATTGGAGGAAGTCTCATTAGCAACCTGCGATATGCAGATGACACAGCCTTACTTGCTGGGAGTGAAAACTTGAAACACTTACAGATGAAGATCAAAGACTACACTCTTCAGTATGGATTACACTTCAACATAAAGAAAACAAAAATCCTCATTACTTGACCAATAAGCAACATCATAATAAATGGAGAAAAGATTGATGTTGTCAAGGATTTCATTTTATTTGTATCTACAATCAACGCCCATGGAAGCAGCAGTCAAGTAATCAAATGATGTGTTACATTGGGCAAATCTATTGCAAATGACCCTTTACAGTGCTCAAAAGCAAAGATGTCACTTTGAGGACTGATGTGCACCTCACCCAAGCCATGGTATTTTCAATAGCCTCATATGCACGTGAAAGCTGGACAACGAATAAGGAAGACCAAAGAGGAATTGGTGCCTTTGAATTATGGTGTCGGCAAAGAATATTCTGGCCGCTAACCAGAAGGCTGGTGGTTCAAATCCACCAGCCACTCCTCAGAAGGAAGGTTGGGCAATCTACTTCCATAGTGATACTGCCTTGGAAACCCA
>NW_006921593.1:28380700-28382990 GCF_000298275.1 Orycteropus afer afer
TTGCCGAGTCCCCAGTTGCCCAGTGCCTAACAAAGGGGCTACTGAGTAAAAGGATGAAGGATGCAAGGCCAAGGTGGGGGTGCAGCACGGGCAGCAAAAATGGGGGCCTCACACCTGTGCACCCCCGCTGGGCTCCCTCCTTTGGTCCTCAGGCTGACATCAGTGCTAGCTGCTCTGCTTTCCCGAATGTCTCGAGTTTCTCTTGAAATGCAAATATTATTTTTAAGGGAACCCCCGTCCAGGAAGTCTCCGTCAGCTGAGCGCTCTCGGTGGGAATGTGCAAAGTTAAAGAGAAAAGAAGACTCCAGGATGGATTTGCATTTCCGGAAAGCTGTCCGCAGAGTGCCAGCACCGGAGCTCTGAATAGTCTTTCTGTGTTTGCTGCTCCGTGGGAATAGCACTGGGGGGTGGGGGGCAGGCGCTACCAAAGGAGACGCTCCCCTCTTTCCTTCAGTAGCCGCGGAGGGGGTGGGGAAGGCGTCTTGGCCAAGAGCCCGGAGGATTCTGGGATGTGTGTGTTGACTCACCTCTCCCCTGGAGGTTTCCAGGGAGCTGGTTTGCAAGAGGTAAATAGGCGACCCGATTTCCAGTTTCAAGGGCCTCTGTTCCAGGCTCCTCCACTTCCACTTGTCTCCGGGATACGGCCTCGTGGGGATGGGCAGAGTAGTCCAATGGGCAGAGCTGGGGCAGGAGCACCTGTTTGGTGTTTACGATATTAGGTCGCACACGCAGGTGGGCTCCCTTTCCATCCCTTCTTACCTCACTTGGGATCTGTGGCTGCCACGTCAATCAAGAGCCCTCCCCTGTGCCGTTTGGGCTTGTTCCCTTTGGCCCGACCCCTCGTTCGCTGAGCCCTCTGCTGTGAAGAGGCTGAGAGAGAAAGCCAGGCACTCACCAGAGGTTTCAGCCCCCAGTATAGTCGCCCACTGCAGGGAGCGCCCCCTAGAGGTCACAGTGAGGAGGACAGGGGGTGTTTAGCCAACATCCCTCCCTCTCTGGCGGCCACCCCTCCCCAGGCTGTAGTCCTCCCTGGGTTAACTGGCTCAGGCTTCAGGCCAGCTAGTGGAGTGTGTCCTCGTGGGAGGATGAAGAGTATCAGAGTGGGCGGGGACACAGGTCCAGGTCCCAATTCTCCTGCAGGTCCTGTGTGTGCACCTGGTATCAAAGAACTGGAGCCGTCCAGATGTGCAACTTCAGCCTCCCCTCCCCCCAGGCAGCCTCCCCACCCCCAGCCACTGCCATGCTGGTTTGATTTCAGGTGAGTTTATTCTAAGACCAGCCTACAAAGGAGACTGAAAAATTACCTTTGATTTTATTTCTGATATTAATTAACCAAAACCCTGGATCAAACACATCCTGTTGCTGTTGAGCTAATTCCGACTCACAGCAACCCTACAGGACAGAGTAGAATTGCCCCATAGGGCTTCAAGGCTGTAAATCTTTACAGAAGCAAACTGCCACATTTTTCTCCTGCAGAGCAGCTGGTGGGTTTGAACCACTGACCTTGTGGTTAGTAGCCCAATGCTTGGCCACTGCTAATACAATGAACAACAATTAGCATCAGGCCCCTGCTCAGGCTCCATTTTACCTGGAGTGAACCGCTGCTCTTTTGAGGTGCCCAGTGTCCATTCCCATTTCTTTCTTTCTTTCTTTTTTTTTTTTTAAATTGTGATTTGGGTGAAAGTTTACAGAGCAAATTCACTTTCCATATAGCAGTTCACATACACTGTCTCATGACATTGACTACAATCTACCCCAGTGTGACAGCTCCCCTCCCACGTCCTCCCCATAGTTACCTCTTCCTTGTGTCCTTTCCACTCCTGTCCCCTGAGCTGTCTCCCTGTGCGTTAATAGCCCTTCTTTCTCCCATGATTGTTCTCTCCCAGGAGTGTACCCATTTCTATTTGATAACATGTTACCAAGATTACTGTTTTGGAAAACGAACACTTCCCGCCCTCAGGTGTTAAAAGAGAGAAACTGAGGCCCCAATTGACAGATTCCTTTCAGCATATAGGAACAGTTACCAAGGTCATGGACCAACATCCAAGGACGGATACAAGAACTCATGTGGAGACTAAACCAAAACCAAACCCACTGCAATTGGGTGGATTCCAACTCACAGCGCCCCTAGAGGAGAGAGTAGAGCTGCCCCACAGGGTCTCCAAGGCTGTCAATCTGTGGAAGCAAAACCCAAACCACATCCACTGCCATGGAGTTGATTCTGACTCACAGCGCCCCTAGAGGACAGAGTGGAACTGCCCACAGGGTCTCCCAGGCTGTCAATCTTCAC
>NW_006921593.1:28383267-28392361 GCF_000298275.1 Orycteropus afer afer
TCCAAGGCTGTCAATCTACCGAAGCAGATGGCCTCATCTTTCTCTGCAAACCCCTCTGGGATAGGACAACTGTGATAGCTATGGAGCTGTCTGGAGATTATTTTGTGCAAAGAGTTTGCCTTTAAGCATTTCAGGGGGATGGGGGCTGGCCTGACGTCAGCTGATCTCAGGAGGGGAAGCATGATGCCAGTCAATCATGTTGAGACTAACCAATGGCTTTTACTTGTTCCTCTTCTTGCTTTTATAAGCATCATTGTAACTAGTCTGCATGGAGCCATTTGGTTTTTAGAAACAAAATGGTCTCTCTGGGTGCGTAGAGAATAATGGCTCCAATAAACCCTGTAACTGGAACTTATTTGTGCTCTGATTGCTCTTTAACACAGTTATCACATTTTCCATGGACTTTACCCCCAGTTGCAAAGGCGGCAGTGTGCCTAGCCAATCAGGACATTGCATTCCCTGGGCATAGCAATGGACTCATTGGAGCCAGGGAGCCTTTTGCGAGGGCTGCTGGGAGAGGCGCAGGCTCCGTTTGCCTCCAGACTTGAGTTTAGGAGCAAGGAGACAGTTGCTGACACTGCCGTCTTGCCACCTTGTGGGAGGTGCCTGCCTGAGAACGGGACCAACCCAGATCTTGAGAAATGGGTCCTGGGAGCTTGCCCTACCCCTCTGGACCAAGCCATATCTGAACTGGAAGTCTTTCTTGACATATCTAGGAGTTAATAAATTCTCTTTTGCTCAGGCCAGTTTGGGTTAGGTTGTGTGAAACTGGCAATGAGCCAGAAATGAATAAACCACAAAAGGGAACCCAGTCTCTTTGGTCAGAGGAGCCGGGGCATCCAGAGGCAGCAGCTAGGGGGCCCGGGGGCCCCTCCTCCAAGTCTATGGGTCCCTTCAAACTGACTTGCAGGATAGGACAGCAATATGACACTACCCTACCTGCAAGGCAGCATTCCTCAGGAGGCTGGCTTCCCAGCGAAGGGTCTGGTCAACCCAGGGGTGGCCCCGCAATTCCACAGCAGCTGCTTAGGACAGGAAATCCTGGGAGTGACAGGTGGTGTTCACTTCGAGGTATAGAGTAGGGAGAAGGGCTTTTTCTTTTAACAGACTCTTTAAAGGCTGAGGAGGACTCCCTAGACAGTGGGAATTGTTAATGCTCTCGGCTGTTAACCCGAACGCTGGAAGCTTGAGTCCACGCAGAGGCACCTTGGTAGAAAGGCCTGGTGATCCATTTCCGAAAAATTACCCACAGAAAACCCCATGGATGTTCAGGGGAATGTCTTGGGATGTGTTATTTTCACCATCATGAAAAATGAAAATAAGCCAACAACAAAAACCCATCAAGGGCACAGTTCTACTCTGAGACACACGGGGTCACCGTGAGTCAGAATCAGTCCACAGCAACAGTCAGTCCAGTTACTACTGGTTTTCAACGCTGCCTTGTCCGGGCCCTGCTCTGGGGTTCCTGGTAACAAGCCTGGCCTACCTGCCCCCTCCCACCAGTGCTGTGGCAGGCGGGCCCCCTCCCACCTCCCCAAGGAGGCACCACACCTGGGTCACCTGCATTCAGAGTTATTCTTACTCCATCTCTTATCCCCTTGCATTAGTGCTTCAGTGACTCCAAACACCAACATCTGCGTTTCTTCCCTGAGGGCACCTTCTTCAGTGTAGGACTTAACTGCTGGCCCAGCAGTCCACCCATGACCAACAAACTCCAAACTCCCTGCCGTTGGGTCCTTTCCAACTCATAGCAACCCCCGTTGTTTTTCTGAGGTGGTAAATCTTTACCACCAACCTTCTGGTTAGCAGTCAATGCTTAGGCACTGTGCCCCCAGAGCTCCTTCACCCATGCCCAGGGAGGGTACAAATACCCCAGCTCTCCCCCTCAGGTGGGGTTATCTGAGATATGTGCCCAGTTTCCCAGGGTTCCTGAGGGACCGAGCTTCAGTTGCCCTCTGTGGTCACTGCACCCTGAATCACTGTCCTCTCCACCATGTCACCCCCTCTCTCCTCCTGACGTTTGCTGGGATCGCCTTGAACTAAGACCTATGCTTGGTTGCTCAGGAGCTAGATTAAAAACCCACCAGACCCATGCTGGCTGTAGCTAAACCAGCAGGATGGACCCCAAGCCTGCAGGTCCTGCCACCTCGCCTTGCCCTGAGCCTCCTCCCCGTCACAGGTGAAGTTCTATGAATGCATCTCCTGGGACAGAGTGTTCCTGGGCACGGGCCTCTGTGCTCCCGGGACCACGTCTGCAGGTTTGGAAACCAGCCAGAACATTCCTCCTGCTCCAGAGACGGGAAAAAAAAAAAAAAAAAAAAACCCACCACTGCCATCAAGTCAATTAGGGCTCACAGCAAAGCTGTGGGACAAAATAGAACTGCCCTATAGGGTTTCCAAGGCTGTAAATCTTTGAAGAAGCAGACTGCCTCATCTTCCTCCCACAGAGCAGATGGTGGTTTCAAACCACTGACCTGTTGGTTAGCCGTCAAATGCTTTAACCACTGCGCGACCACAGCTTGTTTTCCAGATGCCCACCAGGTGGACGTGCAGCTCCCTAATTGCATTAGGCATTGAATTACCCAAAGCCCAGGAGGCAGGAAGGAACAGGAAAGAAGGTCGAATGGAAACGGGGAACCCAGGGAGGCAGTGGGAAGAACGCCATTCCACTGAGGGGGCTGCAAACTAACGTCACAAATCAAAACATGTATTAACTATCGAGCGGAAAACTAACTTGGTCTGTAAACATCACCAAACCATGATAGAAAAATTAAAAAAAAAAAAAAAGAATGAGGTTTAATCCTTCCTGCTTCTAGAGTGGGAAACTCTAAAATCATTTGTTCTTTGAGTGTGTGCCAAGCAAGTGGCCCTCCATCAGGGCTGTGGCCCTGCAGGGCCCCGGGGCTCCGGCTTCTGGTTTTCCTGTTGCGCAAAGTCACTGAGGCCCCTCACTTACCTTCCTTACTTTCCTACCCGTTTGCCAAGTCCCGCTTTTGTGTCGTGAGTACAATATGGTACAGAAACAGAACACTTTTGTTTTTGTTGTTTGTTTGTTTTATTTTGATGACAAGTTAGATCCTTGATGGACACTGGATCTGCAAGACAAACAAGGACAGAGGCATCAGTTGGGGCTAGGACCACAGACCTCTGGCGGTTTCCTGTTTTAACAGCCTCGTGGATGAGGGGTCAGCAGCTAGGTTAGCCTAAGATCCTCTGTGGAAAAACTGTGCAGGGCTGAAAGTCCTTGTATTCCTCCTGGTAGCTGAACACAGCCACACACAGCCACCTGAGACTGTAACGCTGTAACGTTCATGCATAGCGCCTACCACTCTGTGCCTTCCCTGTTTGCTCTCCTGCCTCCAGGAGGCTTGCTAAGATGGAGGCTTGCTCCCCAAAGCTAGGCTGTGGTGATGAGTTTTACCACATTCAGTGCTCAGAGGGAGCAGGGAAGAAACCCTTTGCACTTAGTCCATCCGTTGATGGGATGCTGAGGGAGAGATTAACCAAGCTTTGGAAAGAAAGTTCTAGAAGCATCTTTCCCCAGAGAGGAGGCTCTTTGCCCCTGTGCTCAGGTGCTGGACAGAGCAGGACACCCGACCGCCCATGCTTCCCTCCGGTGGGGACTCAGCTGAGCCGACAGAGTTCAGGATGGCCAGTGTTCCCCCACAATGCTCTCCTCCCACATGCACACCATCACCCCGTTCCAGGGCACTCTCACTGGCTGGAGCACCTCCCTGAGCTGCAAGCCCATGAGATCTGTCCATTCAAGCTCATCCGGCACCCAGCTACCGTGTCACCTCTGAAAAATACTCTTGCCTGTTGTAGTTCCCCCATACCCCCAGTCTACTATCACTTCTTCCTTGCTGGCAGGCACCCCATTTGGTTAGGATGTGCCCTTCCTTTAAGGAGCTCTGATGGCACAGTGGTTAAAGCACTCGGCTGCCAACCGAAAGGTCGGCAGTTCAACCTATCAGCTGCTCCATGGGAGAAAGATGAGGCAGTTTGCTTCTGTAAAGATTTACAGCCTTGAAAACCCTCCGGGGCAGTTCTGCTCTGTCCTCTAGGGATGCTGTGAGTCAGAATCGACTTCTCAATGGTGGGTTTGGTTTGGACTTTGGTTCCATAAAGATTTACAGCCTCGGAAACCCCGTAGGGAAGTTCCACTCTGTCCTGTAGGAGCGCTGTGAGTCGGAATCGACTCCAAGGCAGTGGGTTTGGTTTGGGCTAAGGAACTCTGGTGATGCAGTGCCTAAGGCGTTTGTCTGCTAACCAGAAGGCTGGCAGTTAAAACCAGCCAGCTGCCCTGTGGGAGGAACACAGGACAATCTACTTCCCTGAAGATCTACCATCTCAGAAACTCAGTGGGGCTCGCTATGAGTTGGAATTGACTCAATGGGAGTGGGTTTTGCTTCCATAAAGACTGACAGCCTTGGAAACCCTCTGAGTCAGTTCCACTCTGTCCTCTAGGGACGCTGTGAGTCGGAATTGAGTCAACGATGTGGGTTTTGTCCCTTCCTTTGCCTGGCCTGTGCTGGAGAGAAGCAACCCCAGCCTCAGCCTTTGGGGTGGGGAGTGGAGACAATCTAAAGAAACAAACATCCAAACCTGTTGCCGTGCTCGATTCTAACTCATGGCAACCACACATGTTATCAGAGCACCCCTGCTCCACAGGGCATTCCGGGGTGTGATCTGTATGGAAGCACATTGCCAGGCCTTTATTCAGCAAATGCTGCTGGGAAAGTCTGCACTGCCAGCCTTCAGGTTCGCAGCGAAATACAAACCATTTGTGTCACCCAGGGACCCTGTAAGCAGATAGAGACTGGTCTAATCTACACATGTTAATTCAACTCCCGCGTGCTGGTAATTTGTTTAAGAAGGGGCAAGAGACCTGATTCAGGGGCATGTCACACCACCGAGACATAGGGGCAAATCTTCTGGGAGAGAGGGCTTCTGGGAAAATTCTCTTAGCTCTTAAGAAGAAATACAAAGAGGTGGTAGTCTTTTTCTTCCCTCTGGCTGCAGATATGTTGTTGTTGTTGTTGTTGTTGTTATTTGCCATCGAGTCGGCCCCGACTCATAGCGACCCCTCCTTGGGTTTCCGAGGCAGTATCACTACGGAAGTAGGACTGCCCAACCTTCCTTCCGAGGAGTGGCTGGTGGGTTTGAACCGCTAGCCGTCTGGTTAGCAGGCAAGTGCCTTAGGCACTATGCTACCAGAGCTCCTGGCTGCAGGTATAGGAGGAGGTAATTCTGGGAGTTCTTCAAGCCAGCTTGCCCACAAGAGGAACTGGTCTACCAACTGCCAAGAGTGACAGCAGAAAGCTGGAAAAGTCACTGGTCCCTAATGCCACTGTTGAATCCACCAGCCCTAGGACCCCCAACAACCCCGCAAGAACACTTGCAATGGAAGATGACCTCCTTATTACCATTTGGCATTAGGTTTTCTGTAATTTGCAGCCTCGAGTAATCCAACTTACACACTTATCAAGTCTCAGTATGTCCAAGGCATCTGGGAACCTTCCACCAACTTATACCTTCATTTCACAACCTTGTTTTAACAAGAGACATTGGTGTGGCACCCTGGTGGGACACCTCCCAGCTTACAAAGCACCTTCACGCCCACTGAAAACAAGCAGGGTGGGTAGGGATGTTTCACGATCAAACTAAGGATTTTTTCTTGGAGTGTGAGTGTTGCCCCTGAAAGGATCTTGTGAGAGCTCTAATTGAAGACAGGGGAACGTGAGCAGAAGGCCTGGGGAGGGGAGAGATGGGAGGCACGGAGCATGCTGGGGGGCCACGCAGTAGGAGATGAGGACACGGGCCCCACTTCACAGCCAGGTCCTGGCCCATGGATGTGCACCCTCAGGGAGAATGAAGGGCAAGCACTGAGGAAGCAGCCATGTCCTTAGGACCAGAGGCATACCCTGCTCTCACCAGCCCCTCCCACTGGGAGAACGGTCCCCTTGTTCCTTTTCTCAAACTGTGGATACCACTAGCTGACCTGATCCTGCCTGTTCTCCTTACCTCTGGGAACTTACCAGAAACCTGTGTGCTTGCCTATAGCAAAGTGGACCCACAGCAGATATCCCACAGAAGGAAGGGTTCCTTCCTTCACTACCAGACTTTCAAAGTGCTGGCACTTTCTAGGCCTTGGTCCCACCCTCTCTAGTGTGCTCTCTCGCTCCCTAAGTCAGTTCGGGCAAGGCCCATGGCTGTACAGAGCAGGCATTGCTAGTGACTTCCGGTCGAGTTCTGCCTTCCCTACATGACATCTCCACATGGTTGTCTGTTGTTGTTAGCTGCCGTAGAGTGGACCCTGATTCATGGAGACCCTGTGCACAATGGATCAGACCATTGTGATCCACAGAGTTTCCAATGGCTAATGTTTGGACGCTCTGGTGGCGCAGTGCCTAAGGCATCTGACTGCTAACTGGAAGGTTGGAGGTTCAAGCCCTCTAGCCACTCCATAGAAGGAAGACTGGGCAATCTACTTCTGTAAAGATTTACTGTCTTGGAAACCCAAGGAGGGGTCGCTGTGAGTAGGCATAGACTCGATGGCAGTGGGTTTGGATTTTGGTTTTAATGTTTGGAAGTGGAGCACCAGGCCTTTCTTCCTGGTCTGTCCCAGTCTGAAGCTCCGCTGAGACCTGGTCAGCATCCCAGCCTCCAGCCTCCTCTGACAGATGGTGGGGGCTACACATGGGGTGCACTGGCCAGGAACCAAACCCAGGGAACATGAGAATTCTACCACGCAACCCCCCCATCTCCCATTTGGTTGTCTAACACCTCAATATAAACAACAAAACAGAACCTTTGATTTCCATTCCCTCTTGCAGCTAGCTCCTCCTCTGGGAATGGCATCTTGACCTTGGGGTTGTCCTTGAGTCTTCCCTTTGCCTCATCACTGCATTCAACCTATCAGCAAGTCTTGTCGGTCCTACTTCCATAATGTACCTGTCCATCTCCCCTCCACAGCCATCCCCCTGATCCAAGCACCTTTTTCAACTATCTAGACTAGAGCAATCATCTCCTGTCTCCTGACCTCTCCATCACCTGTGTGACCCCCGCCATTTCCATTCTCTACCCAAGTCTTGTGATCATTTTGAAATCTAAATGATCAACTTGAGACACTCCCTGTGGTGGGAGGAGGAATGAGTTAATATTTGCAAAGCACCAGAAACAGTGGCCGATACACAGGAAGTGCTGGATAAGAGTCTGCAATTGCCCTGCTGCAATGGCTTCTAGAACACGATGGAAACCCCAAAACCCTGCCTTTGCCTTCCCCTTAGGTAGCATCTTGACCCCTTCCCTCCCTCACCAAGCACCAGCTGGACCGGCCTCTTCTCCAGCTCTCCCACAAGTCAGCCTCCTTCCTGCCTCAGGGCCAACATAGCTGCTGTTCCCCCTGCCTAGAACACCCTTCCCTCAGATTCTCACAGGGCTGGCTCCTTCTATACGGGCTCAGCACAAACACACTTCCTCAGAGAGGCCTGCACGATCTGTCTACCTGACGCAGCTTCCACCGCTGCCTGCGCCATCTGCCCAGCTGCTCTTTAGGGATCAGTTATTTCCACAGTCACACTTCCAAACATCAATGGTCCTGTTTATTTGTTGACATGTAGACTGTCTGTGCCTCTCAGCACATGTGCTCCTCAGGAGAAGACCCTGGTCTGCTTTGGTTGCTCCTGTAGTACACAGTAGAAACTCCAAATCAAACTCACTACTGGGGAGTTGGATCTGACTGATAGCGACCCCTCCTTGGGTTTCCGAGGTGGTATCTCTACGGAAGTAGATTGCCTACTCTTCCTTCCAAGGAGGGGCTGGTGGGTTTGAACTGGCAGCCTTCTGGTTAGCAGTCGAATGCCTTAAGCACTATGCCACCAGAGCTCCCATAGCACACAGTAGGTGCTCAATATATACTTAATGAATGAATGACTTAATTAGCAGACACTTTCCCACCTGGACTCTGCCTTCTAGCCTGTGTCTCCACCTGAAAGAGCTGTTCTTGCCCTTGCCTGGGAGCCACCAGCTCAGATCCACAGACGTTACCAGACTGCAAATCCCCACCCGGCCTGGCTCAGCTGGTGGACACAGCCGTCTATCCTCACTGCACCATCATCCTTCCCATCAGCTGAACTGGGGCTGGGTGTGTGGTCGGTACTGGAACATGGCAGCTGTGTGTGGGGGTGGGGAGTCAGATGGGAGACACTAGACTTGTGTCCAGGCCTCTGCATCTAAACTTCTGGAAGCTTCCCCTGCCCCCCGATGGTGGTGCCTCACCCAGACCCTTGGACCCCACTATGTGGGGAGAGGACCCTGCCACTTAGGTGCTGTCAGAGGAGAAGCTGCTGAGAGCCTTCGGACAGATTTCCAGCACCTAGTGGATGGTAGGAAGGAAGATGGGGCAATCTACTTCCGCAAAGATTTATAGTCTCAGAAACCCAGTGAGGGTCCCTATGAATCAGAACTGACTCCGGGGCAGCGAGTCTGGTTTTGGTTTTGGTGGATGGTAACTAGCACTGACCCAAAGGCTGCTGGTCAGGCAGCCACCAGAACAGCAATGCAACAAAGGCAGTGGGTCCCATGAGGAAAAGCCCCCTCAGAATCCCCAGGCACAGGCCTGAGGGCTGGAAAGGACCCTGTCTCTGACCAGTCATGGCCTGGGGACGGATGGGTGCACTCCCCCGCCAGCCCACCAAGCAGCAGCTAGGACAGCTCTGTAAGAAGACTGGGAGAGGCAAGGGCTGGGGGGCCTGGCCTGGGGATGACGTTCAGTCCCTGGGGCAGTTCCAGCTGCACCCAGAGGGCTGCACCCAAACCTAAGCGTCCAGGGAACAGACCCCAAGGCCCAATCCTCAGTTGAAGGGAGCCACCCTAAGAGGACAGGAGGTGTTACCCTTCCACACCCACTGCGAGGTCAGTTCTGACCCACAGTAACCCTGTAGGACACAGAACTGTCCCAGGGGGTTTCTGAGGCTGTCAGTGTTCACAGAAGCAAAGCCCAAACCACACCCACTGCCGTGGAGTCGATTCTGACCCACAGCGCCCCTAGAGGACAGAGTGGAACTGCACCACAGGGTCTCCAAGGCTGTCA
>NW_006921593.1:28392461-28399940 GCF_000298275.1 Orycteropus afer afer
AGGCTGTCAATCACAGAAGCAAAGCCCAAACCACACCCACTGCCTGGAGTCCATTCTGACCCACAGCGCCCCTAGAGGACAGAGTGGAACTGCCCCCAGGGTCTCCAAGGCTGTGATCTCTACAGCAGCAGACTTCCTCATCTTTCTCCTGCAGAGGGTGGGTTCCAATTGCTGACCTGTTGGTCAGCAGCCCAATGCTTTAACCACAGTGCTACCAGAGCTCCTGTCAGTTACCACTCAGGGGAATAAAGGCGTGTTGAGTGGGCTCAGGGCTCCCAGGCCGGTATGAATGGGTAACACGCTCAGTTGCTGAATCTGGAGTTCCTAGTGCACCCAGTCACCTCAGGAAAAAGGCCTGGGAATCGACTTCCATAAAAATCAACCCCTGAGACTGTGGCCCCAGCTGCCCTTCCGGTCTGGAGTTGAACCCACTCCTATGGCTTCCAGCCAAACAAAAGACAGGCATAGGAACAGGTTTGCTGGTCTGATAGAGCCTGGTGAAACCACTGAGACTATGGCGCCTAGTTGCCCTTCAGGTCTGGAATTGAACCCACTTCTGTGGCTTCCAGCCAAACAAAAGACAAGCATAGGAACTGAACATTTACATTAGGTAGATACACTCCTTGGAAAGATCAATCATGGGAGAATAGAAGGGCAGTGTATGCACAGGGAGACAGCTGGGGGAGCAGGAGTGCATGGGAGGGAAGGGACACAGGAAAGAGGTAACTATGGGGAGGAAGTGGGAGGGGAGCTGTTGCATTGTAGAAAATTGCAGTTAATGTCATGAGACAAAGTATATGTGAACTGCTGTATGGAAGATGAATTTGCTCTGTAAACTTTCACCCAAATCACAAAATAATAAAGTCAACCTACTGAAAACCCTATGGTACACAGTTGTTCCCTGTACAAACAGGTTGCCCTGAATTAGAGGTGACTTGGTGGCAAGCAGAGTATCTGTGACAAGGATACTGGGTCAGTGGGGCTTGGGGGGGGCCCGCTTGATAATCCTCATAATGGCTCCGCCATTGTCTGAGAGCCGTCCAGACAACCCCGAGCTCAGAAGCGTGTCATGTTTTCCTACTGGCTCCCGTTTTCCTGAGAGGCTGGAGGCTTGGTCTATCTATAAGGACCATTTCCTTTCAGAGAAGGGTCGACCCCTCCATGAGCACTGAGCTATGGGGATGGTGTATCAGGGGCTTACAGACTCCTTCCGGAAGGGCAGTGGGCATGCAGGGTGCACATACCTGCCGGACCACGGGCTGGGCTCGCTCACAAGGATTCAATGGTGTAGTAGGCAGCTCCCAGGACTCCCAGGACCACAACAGCGGTCCCGAGAGCTTGGAGTACGTAGGTTGCGATGGACTGAATGTTTTCTTCCAGATTTTCTGTAAAGCAATGCAGAAATCCCACTAGGCATGAGTGCCTGCCTCTGGTCAGGGAAAGCTGGAGTCGCAGGGGCCCCTCGGGATCGCACGAGCACCCCTCCTCCTCAGGGAGCACCCCTACCAACAAATCCCAGCCACAAGACCTCCCTGGATCTGAACAAGCTGGGCGGGACACAGGACCCCTTACACCCTTTGAGGTGGGGACAGGTTACAAAGGTGGTGAAGCCCTGACAGGCCGCTGTGTGACAGGCCCTATGCTAGGCCCCTCACACCCAACGTCTTCTCCATGCCTCACAACTAGCCCACAAAGCACGTAGGTCCGACTGCTAACTCCACTTCAGAGACAAGGAACCTCAGGGGATAATGTATGGTGCCCACCACACAGGCCAGGGAAACACACGATCCTGTCAGTGACGGCGAGGAAGTCATCAAAAAAAAAAAAAAAAAAGGTAACACCTATTCGATAAGAAGCCTATGAGGAAGGATCCTCATTTAATGTGAGTAGTATTTTAAACCCAACACCAACATTACACTCCACTGAGAAACGTAAAGACTTTGGAGGGAGGTGCTTCACTTCGAATAAAAATAAGAGCACATGTCTTACCCTGGCCGAACTGGGCGCCTATCCTTTCCCCCTCACTGTCCTAATGCTGATTCCTGCTTTTGCTGTTTTCCTCCACCTAGAATGTCCCATCTTTTTATTTTAAGCCAGAGAGATGCTTTGAGGCTCAGTTCAAATGCCATTGTTACTACAAAGTCTGCCCACACCACAATCCGAAGCAGCTACTCTCTTCTGAAACCCTGAGCCTCGCCCCAGGACACACATTCCCTCCTGCTCCTCATCCCCATTTCTCACATACCCCTTAGCTTACCGTGCAGACTGTCAAGTTTTAAGGGTAAATGTTTCCTGTTCAGAGTGTCCCACTTAGTAACCTGTGCAGACTGGGTTTTTCTCAACAATCCTCGTGAGTTTTAAACTGATATGAAAACATGGCATAATTTGGTACTAGAAGGATGGGAAAGCTCAGTGTTGGAGGAAAGGGTTAAAGAGGGCAGCCCTTCCTTGATGAGGCCTAGAAAGTGATAGCCATTTGGGGGGGTGTACTAGGTACTAGAGCTTCTCTGGGACATACTCTCTAATATTTGGGGGACGTACTAGGTAACAGAGCAGTTTTGGTTCTAGACACAGCCCCAGTATCTGTTCGCTGCTCCTCACACTTATAAGAGATGGTGTTTTTCCACTTAGGGACTGGAGGGGAACTTGATGGGGGAGGGGTAAGGAAGAGGAGGAGGCTGAGGAGGAGGGGGGGCGGGCTCTGCTCCTGGGTTCGGGGTATGACGTCCCAAGTGGAAGGGCCTCCCCCAGGAGATCTGTGAGGCTCTGGGGATGGCGGAGCTCCTCTAGGGTCCAGATGAGTTGGGGAGCTCAGAGGTGGGGGTGGGTGGGGACCCCGCTCCTCCTTTGCATATAACCCAGCCCCACCGAAGAACAGAATAACATCTTCAGCCTGCTCCTTCAGCCTGGACAGGGGCCTCGTCAGGTAGGCCAATGGCTGCCACTGGTGGCTTTGTGGAGGAGGAAAACATGGCCAGATACTGTGTGGGACACCATGGGCGTGCAGCCACAGGCCACCCACAAAGTGCCTGAGAGGCCCAACAGAGGATCGAGGACTGTGCACAGAGGGAGTTACAGCCACTCGTTGCCACTAAACTCGGGGAAGTCACGCAGGTGAAACATCTGAAGCCCTCGGCCACGGTGTGGGCCACGGAAGGAAGCGAGTGGCCACAAAGCTCCTGAGGGAGGGCATCTATGAGGAGAAAAGAAATTAGAGACCCCTAAAAGAAGCAGTTCTCAAGTAAGGAAGACAAGAAGCACCTCTCTGTGCAGCTGGGGCGCCCTGGCTGGCGGGTCCCTGTCAAAAAGGGCCCTGCCTGCCAAACTCCAGGCAGCGGCCACTCTGCGGAAAACCTTTCCTCGTGGGCTTAAGGAAGTGACACCTCACCGTCAATCAGGTGGAAATGTGTGCTCTGAGGCTCCAGCCCCCCGTGTGTCAGGACCTGTAGAAAGTGAGGAGGCTTGGGGTTTCTCTCCCTGGGAGGGGATGCCAGTCCCGAGGCATCAGGGCATCGGAGATACGGCTGTGGCACTGCCCCAGACGACGCCAGCAAGCAGAGCTGCCTGGGCAACGGGCACAGGAGCAGAAGTGCGGGCCCACATGGGTCAGAGGCCCTGGTGGACAGAAAAGGAGAGAGGTAAGCGACCAGCTGGCTCTGCAGCCTCGAACTGGGAAGACACCGTCGGGGAAGGCTCAGCCGCCACAATGATAGGATTAACGAGGAGACCCTGCACTCAGAGGAACCACTGAGGACTCCAGGAGGGCAGTTCTCCAACAAAACGTTCTCTTAACAAACAGAGGAGAGGACTGTCTCAGAAATGGTGGTTCTGTGGGCCACAGCTACCTGGGAAGAGGTCCTGTGCCCATATTCACATCACTATCAATCCATCACAATCCTACCAAGTGCGCTGTTCTCATTTTACAAATAAGGAAACTGAGGCTCAAAGGATTTAGGCTCGTGGGTGGTGCAAACATGAAGCACTCGGCTGCTGCCTGCAAGGCTGGAGGTTCAAGTTGTGCCTCGGAAGAAAGTGCCTGGGATCAACTTCTGAAAAATTAGCCACTGGAAACCCCATGGTGCATGGTTCTACGCCGACCACATGGGGTCACCGTGAGTCGGAGACGACCGGACGACAACTGTTTGTGGTTGCTTTTCCCTCACAGCAAGCGAACTGCCAAGGTGGACTTCAACCCCGGATTCCTCACTCTCAATTCAGTGCTCTTCCCAGAGGACTCACAGGAAGTGATGTAGGCAGGTGACAGCTCACCCCATGAGAGGCCATGCTGGGAGTCCTAAAATTGTTTCTGGCTGCCTCATGTCACATATGCAGGGTTCATTGCTTTCGTCCAGAAGACAATCCCTGCTCTAGTTTACACACTTGGAAATACTTCCCTGAACTTGTCTTCCGTTTCCATCCCAGCAGAACTCAGAGATGGTGCCCTCTCCTGTTAGGAAGAGGACTGCGGCCGGGTAACTCCTTCCTCATGCAGCTCTTCCAGATGCTTCCAACTGTCAGCTCTGTGAGGGACTCCCTGAGTGGTGTAAATGGTCGGTACCTTGGCCGCTGACCGAATGGTCGGAGGTACGAGTCCACCCAGAGGCACTTCAGAAGGCCTGGTGCTTCACTTCCCAAAAATCAGCACTGAAAACCCTACGGATCCAGCTGTATTCTCATGAGTTGAGATCAACTCAACAAGTGGGTTTTTAAGGTCCAGGAAGCCAATGGCCAACCTGGCAGACTGGACACACTTCCTACTCAGAGCTCCGACAGATGCTTCTCCTGGAATATGCGGTTTTAAATGCAAGACTTTAATTTTTTTTTTAATTAAAAAAAATTGAGGTATCATTCACATACTCCAATTCATGCTTTAAGAGTGTACATTTCAGGGAAGGGAGGGGAGGGAACACTGCAAAAATAAAAAATAAGAATCAGTGAGGTAAAAAAAAAAGAGTGTATACATTTCAGTGTTTTTGGTATACAGGCAATACCCAGATGACAAACGTTCAACTTTCATACAACCTGTAGTTCTGAACCAACCCTGGTAAAGCCTATTATATTAAAAAAATTTGAGATACATACATTGATTCGTAGTAACAAAGCCAATGTTTTGACACACATCCAAACATTATTATTATTCACTGTATTATTATGTTAAAGATGTTTTAGTGTCTCTGGAAGTGTTTCTTTAATATGTTTTATGCATAGAAAGGTACACTATATACTCAGACAAACATTTGACTGACTGACCTTAGATATGAACCTAACTATTCCAAGTAACGTACACATTTGACTTAAAGACAGAGTTAGGAATGGACTTGTTTGTGATCAGGCACTGCCTGATCATCAAGTTATGTGACCACCACCTATTTAACTCCAGACAAATGTCATCACTCCAAAAAGAAACCTTGGATGCAACAGCAGTCACTCCCCAGCCCAGGCAACCTCAACTCTCCTTTCTGTCTGTAGACATTGGCCCATTCTGGACATTTCATATACATGACATCGCACAATATGTGTTGTTTTGGGAACGGGCTTCTTTCACTTAGTGTGGTACATCTGAGGCCCATCCATACCATAGCATGTATCAGTACTTCATTTCTTTTCATTGCCAAATAGCATTCTGTGGCATGGACACCAACCAGCTGTCATCGCGTCAGCTCTGAGCCAGGGCAGCCCCATGTGTTGCCATGCAGAACTGGGCTTCAGGCGGGTTTTCAAGGCTCTGACCTTTCAGAAGCTGATCACCCGGCCTTTCTTCCAAGGTGCCTCTGAGTGGGTTTGAACCACCAACTTTTCGTTAGTAGCTGAGTGCTTGCACCACTCAGAGTTTGCTAATGTATGGATCTGCTCATCAGCCGATGGACATTTGGGTTGTTTCCACTCTTGGGCTATTTGGAATGCTGCTGCTCTAGACAGTCACACACAAGTTTCTGTGTGGCAGTGTGTTTTCACATCTCTTGGGTATATACCTAGGAGTGGAATTGCTGGGTCACATGGTAACGCTAAGGACCCTGGTGGCACAACATTTAAGTGCTTGGCTGCCAACTGAAAGGAGAGCCATCCAGCAGCTGACCAGGAGAGAGATCTGGCAACCTGCTGCCATAGAGATTACAGCCAAAAACACCCTATGAGACAGTTCTACTCTGTCACACAGGGTCACATGAGTCGGAATTGACCCTACAGCACCCAACAACGTGCCAAACTGTTTTCCAAAGAGGTTGTAGTCTTTTAAATTCCCACCAGCAGTGTATAAGGACTCCAGTTTCTCTATATCTTTGCCAACGCTTCTTGTGGAAGACCTATTTTCTTCACAAAGTGCAGTCCTTCCCCTCGGGGCCCTCCCCTGTGATCTGCGGCCTTCCACTCCACTCTGGCTCTGGCAGAGGAAGTGGGGGAGGGGTCCACGGCAACCATGACGAGCCACCGTTTCCTGCTTTGCCTCTTCAACAAGCCGAGTGTGGTGATGTTCACATCTCTACTCCTCTCCGGGGGTGACAGCCACATGCATTCATTCCGTTTTTCACTTTCCACAGATTCCATCTCAGAAGGCCACAAGGCAGAAACGTTTACCTCAGCCGTAGATGATCATACTACATAAAATACGTAATGTGACCCTCAACACCCTTGCCGTGTGTCAAGGGGTTGACTCTTAGCCACAGAAATACTACCACCACAGCGATGCCCGGGGCTCAGCACTGGCATCTCTCACTTCTTTCCAGCTCATGCCACCACAGAGGGAGAAGCCAGGCCCAGGGAGCATGGCCGGCTCAGGGCCACCCCGCCCCAGGCACTGGCCCACGCTGGATCTGGGAGCAGCTCCGGGGAGGGTGTTCTTCCTCTCAGGAAGACTACCAGCCCTCTCAGGTTCCAAAGGCCTCTGCTCAGCTAAGAGCGAGGACTCTGAAGTCAGGATAGACTGATGTTCCTCTTCTAGTGCCACACTTGTGAGTGGGTTGTTTGACTTCTCTGAGCCTCAGTTTCCACATCTATAAAATGGAGATGATAATAAACCTATTGGCGTCAAGTCGATTCTGATTTACAGCGTCCCTAGAGGACAGAGTAGCACTGCCCCATAGGGTTTCCAAGGCTGTAACCCCCAGATGCTCCATGAGAGAAAGATGGGGACAGTTTGCTTCTGTAAAGATACACAGTCTTGAAAACCCAATGAGGGTTCCTATGAGTCCAAACTGACTAGATGGGAGTGAGGTTTTTTTTTTCTTTTTGAATCTTTATGGAAGCTCTGGTGGTGCAGTGGTTAAAGCATTCAGCTGCTAACCACACTCTGCAGGAGAAAGATGAGGCAGCCTGCATCCGTAAAGACTTGACAGCCTTGGAAACCCTACGGGACAGTCCTACTCTGTCCTGTAGGGTCCCTGCGAATCGGAATCAACTCAATGGCAGTGGGTTTGATCTTTTTTTTTTTTTTTTGGTTTCTGACCTAATAATTAACATAACAGAAGAGTCTCTATTTCCAAA
>NW_006921593.1:28400040-28408055 GCF_000298275.1 Orycteropus afer afer
TTAATCTTTACAGAAGCAGACTCTCACATCTTTCTCCCATGAAGCTGCTGGTGGTTTCAAACCACTGACCTTCCAGTTAGCAGCTGAGTGCTTAACCACCATGCTACCAGGGCTACTTGGAGAGGGTAACTACCTCCTTTATAGGATTTTTAAATGAAAAAAGTCATATCAGCAGCTCAGCCAAGTGCCCAGTACATAATAAACACTCAATGGCCAATGTTCCTACTACCATAATTAGCAGTAACAGGAACCAGTCTGCCTCCCGAATACCACCTGAAATCCTGCTACACCAGCCACCACCTGTTCAGACTCGGCCTGGCTCTTCAGGAAGTGGGCAGCTACTTTTCCCAGCCAGCCATCCCATTTTTAGACCAAGCCAATTGTTGGAAAGTTGAGCAGAAAGCTGCCTGCCTGTCATGTCCAGTAAGGGTCGGACTGTCAGTCGTAGCCCATGAAAATACAGGACATCCCGTTAAACTTGAATTTCAGATAAAGAACTAATCCTTTCTTAGATATCACATGGGACCTAGGAATAGCTAACATTTATTGGAATTCAAATTTAACTGCTGTCCTGTATTTTATCTGGTAGTCCTATCCATGGGCCCTTAGGCATCTGGAGACTGCAGGGAACAAGTCTACTCACATCTTCCCCAAGTAGCCTCCAGACACCAAATGGTCCTTGGCGCTCTCTTGCTCCCTTATCCCCCATCAACCTGGCCTATCTTCTTTGGACTTTTACAGCTTACAGGATAGATTAATGAGAACAGAGTAAAGCACTATGACCACCTCCCTTGTTCTAACACATATACTTCTGTTAATGCATCCTTGGTTTTAAAATTTTGTTAGCAGCCACATGGCACCGCTGACTTCTAGTGATCTAGTCTTGCCATGGAACCAAGGTAAATGTTAATATGCCTGTGTGGCTGTCTTCTTCAAAGATACAGAGGGTGGGGAGGACTGGCAAAGCCCAGAAATTGTGACCGCTTGTGTAAAAATGAAAACCCTCACACTCCACATCACAGTTCTGGAATACTCTTAGCCATGCATCACTATCCTAGAGAATCAGCCCCTGGGCCGCCCCGGGATGCCATCAGTGGGAAAGCTAGACCTGCTCTCAAGCTGGAAGGTGGCCCACCTGGTCTCTCGGATGGAAGGAGAGATTTTGAGCCATTGTCCACAGGCAAAAGGCACTGGGTTGGGGTGCTGATCTCAGGAGCTGGAAGAGCTTGGGGCACAGAATTCTGGGGATTAGACTCTGAGCTAGGAGGCTGCAAGTTGGTGTCCGAGCCAGGATGTGGCGGCGTGGAGTCTGAGCTGGGGAGCTGGGGAGCAGAGTCGGAGCTGGGGTGCGGCGGGCTGGACTCAGAGCTGGGATTCTGTGAGGCAGAATTGCGGCGCCTGGCATCTGACTTCTTCCTCTTGCCCTTCCTCATGGTCACTCTAAATGAGGACCTACATGGGGCTGCCTGGTCTCCCGGCTCCCTCCCAGAGGGGCCGTCTGCCCTCTGCCCTAGGGGGACGGCTCTGGCCTCGGCTGGACCAGGCCCCACAGAGAAGAGTCACTCACTCACACTCCTCCTGTGAGGTCACAAACGCCAGGAGGCTCCTATGGCAGGCCTCCAGGGACAGTCTTCTCTGCACATACCAACTGATGTCCTTCCTCTTCCTAAGCTGCCACTTTAGCCAGAGGGCAGCCACTGTCACTGAGCCCCTTCCAGATCTGGGGTGACAGCACAGACCTCCCACAATTCTGCCCCTGGAATGCCTCCTGCAGGTGTCTCTCTGCCGTGTATTCTGGGGTCCTCCCTTTCTACCTGTTTCCCTCCAAGACACCCTGGAGGTGACATCAGCTCTGTGACAGGTCTCCATATACAACAAAATCTATGTCCACCGCGTACTTTGTGAGCTTTAGGTGACGACACTAAAGATTTGGGGGCTCGCAGAAGGCCTTACCTTCCATAGCCACCTATCACCTTGGCTGTTCCATTCCCCCCAAAAGAGTCTGTGCAAAGTCGTTTCTCCTTTCCTACACAAGCTGGGTAAGCCCCCTACCTGGGGAGGAGAGTCCCAATTTGCATTAAGCAACAAATTTTCCCTGCTAATATAACAGCTATTCGGAAAAATAAAACCTCAAAACTCATCACACTTGCAACAACAGACTGCCTCCCTCTCATGCCAAGCTGTTCCGTCAAACAGAGAACCAGAAACCCTTCTCCAAGTTAATGGTGTGATTTTCATTTTAGGAAAGAAGAGGGAAAAATCTTTTAAAAAGACAACCTTAAGCTTCACACTTTGCCACATGAAATATGCTCACATCACACGGCCCTACATCCATTATTCAGGTTTCACTGCATAGGTGAGTACAGGCCCTTCAACCCCCTGAATGCCAGGTACCCTGGAGGGTGAGGTTCCTTGCCCCAGAACAAGCTTTAGCACAGACCTACTAGATGAAGGAGGGCCCCCGGGTGGTACAAACCTAATATCCTAAGGATCATCTAAAACCTAAGGACTGATGGTTCGAACCCACCCAGTGACGCTGTAAAAGAAAGTCCTGACCATCTGCTTTCATAAAAGAGCGCGGCCGGGAAGACCCCACGGAGCACTGTTCTGGTCTCCATGGCAACTATGGTCACCATGAGTCAGCATCAACTCAGTGGAAGTGGGTTTGGTTTTCAGCTAGACGAAGGGAGACCCTGGGTGGGGCGAATGGCTGAGCACTCAGCCACCAGATGAAAGGTTGGTGGTGTGACTTTACCCAGAGGCGCCTCGGAAGTAAGCCCTGGCAATGACAGCCACCGAGAGCCCCACGGAGCATGGTTCCACTCGGACCCACGCGAAGCCAACTTAGGTCAGAAATGGCTTCATGGCAACTGGGTTTAGCTCAATGAAAGAGCTGAGGCGAGTCCCCAGTGCAGGCGACAGCCATGTGAACTGTGAAATGACAGGAAGTATTTTAGGGATTCTGGAACCCGAAAAGAGGAGCTGTGGTGGCACAGTGCCTAAGGCGACTGCTAACCAGAAGGTTGGTGGTTCAAACCCACCAGCCACTCCATGGAAGGCAGATGTGGCAGTCTACTTCTGTAAAGATTTACCCCCTCGGAAACCCAGCGAGGATCACTGCGAGTAGGAACTGACTTGATGGCAATGGGTTTTGGTTTTTGGTGGTGCGGTGGGTAAAGCATTCAGCTGCTAACTGAAAGGTCGGTGGTTCAAACCCAACAGCTGCTCTGTGGGAGAACGATGAGGCAGTCTGCTTCTGTAAAGACATGGGGCAATTCTGTGCTGTCCTGTAGTGTGGCTATGAGTTGGAATCAACTCTCTAGCAGTGGACGGGTAGAGCCTGAAAAGACTTTATCATCTTTATGCAGGTGAGGAAACTGAAGTTCAGAGAAATTAAATTATTTTTCCAAGGTCACACAGCTGGTTGGTGGCATCAATAGGGCTAAATTCCAGTTCTTTTGACCCCAGAGGCAACAGCAAGTCAGATTATTATACAGGCTTTACAATCAGTAAATTATAAATCATCCCTTGAGTGTAAGGATTGAGAAAAAGGCATGATGAGTTAGAAGCAAAGGGCTTTGATAAAGTTGGATTATATTTGTCTGACTTCCAGGACAAGAAAGTTCAAGATCTACTGGTTCCTAAAGTCAAGGGCAGAGGGTGCCTGGAGGTGGGGGTGACGGAGTTGATTCAGAATCAAAGGAATCCTATCTAGACTGAGAAGAGGTTGGAACTCCCAAAGCACCCATCGCTGCAAAACTGGATGTCCAGGCACCAATGGGCTTTGACTGAGCGTCTCAACTTGGATGAAACCAGGGTTTCTCAACAGAAACTACTGCCTTTTGTGCCCGATAATTCTTTGCTGGGGAGGAGGGCTGTCCGATGCATGTTGGAGTGCAGAGCAGCACCTCTGGCCTCTACTCTCCAGGAGGGACAGCCAAAAATGTCTCCAGACATTGTCAAATGTCCCCTAGGAGAGGGAACAAAATTACCTGCTGTGGAGAACACTGGTTTAAACCAGGGCTTCCAACTGGTCGCTTGGCCCTCCCGCTGCGAACTTGCCTTTCCACTCCAGAGGTACTGAGTCAATCTGCACCTTCATAAGAGCCCCAGTGATTCTCGTGCAGTCTGTGTATACGCAGGCATCACCTGGGGGTCTTGTGAAACTGCAGACTCTGATTCAGTATCTCTGGGGTGGAAAGGCAAGTTCGTAGCAGCAGGTCCAACAGAAAAGAACCGGTTCGAAGCCCTGGTTTACATGAGTCAGAAGGCGCAGACACGCACACAATCAATAAATTATAAAATATATTATTTATAAAATAAATTACAATCAATAAATTATAAATCACCCCTTGAGTGTAAGTATTGAAAGAATCCTTAGGAGTGTAAGCGAGGAAAGAAACACCTCACCTCACATCAAGGAGCCAAACAGAGAGTGAAAGACAGGTCCCTGCTCCCCAGGACAGCCATGAAGAGCCTGAGGGTCAAGCCTAGGGAGGAGTGGCCCACGGGGTTCCTCTGGCTGCAGAGACACTACTTGTGCATTCTGTACCACGGGAGGTCCCAAGCAATAGGGAGAGGCTGCTGGTGGGGTGAGAGGTTGTCTGGGAAGAATGGAGGACAGCAGTTCCCTGCTAGAATGTTTCCATGGCTCCTACTGCCTTCTGACTTGAGCCTGAGTTCCTAGCCTAGAAGTCTGAACCCTCTAGGGCATGGCCCCCGACCCACCGTCCCGGGCCTGCGGGGCCCACGCTGCTACCAGTGCCCCAGCTCCAGCCACTCTCAAGTACGAGGGCTCGTGGGTGCCCCTAACTGTCTGCTTCTGGGCCTTTGCAGAGGCCCTTTCCCTCCATCAGGAGGCCCTGGGGGAGGGGGTGTGGAGATGGCTCAGTGATACCACTAACCAAAAGGTTGGCGGTTCCAATGCACTCACAGGTGCCTTGGGAGGAAGGCCTGGCAATGTGCTTTAGGAAAATCAGCCATCAAAAACCCTACTGAGTCCGATGCTACTCTGACACATGTAGGGTCACCGTGAGTCAGAACTGACTCCATGGCAACCGGTTTCCCTCCACCACCCTCCCTCTCCATCTCTGTCCAACATTTCCCATCTGCACGATCCATGTCCTCAGAAAGCCTGTGAGGTCCCTGGCTGGAAGTTCCCGCTCCGACCCCAGAGCACCTGTCTGTAAGCATGGATCACATCGTGCAGGGCACTCCCCAGAGCCTTGGTGGTGCAATGATGCAGTGGTTAAGCATTTGGCTGCTAACTGAAAGGAAGGTGGTTCAAACCTACTAGCTGCTCCATAGGAAAAAGCTGCCGCGGTCTGCTTCCATAAAGATTGACAGCCTCAAAAATCCTATGGGGCAGTTCCACTATGTCCTTTAGGGGCGCTGTGAGTGGGAATCCACTCAGCAGTGGGTTTGGTTTGGGCTTTGCCTCTATCAAGACTGACAGCCTTGGAAACCCTCTGGGGCAGTTCCACTATGTCCTCAAGGGGCGCTGTGAGTCCAAATCCACTTGACAGCAACAGGTTTGTTTTTGTCTTCTCCCATTCCCCACACCCCAGAGCACGGAGTTCCAGGAGGCGGGAGTCCAGAGCAGGGCTCAGCACAAGCTGCTTGAACTGAAGGGAAGGCAGGGCAGGAGGACAGGCAGCCCTTACAGGCGACAGGAAGAAGACAGCAGGACACCTGAAGGTGGGTGGCTGTGGATGACAGGGACCAGGCACCTTGGAGGTGTCATTACGAAGGGATCTTTTCCAGGGTTATCTAAGGTTTGGGCCTTAGCTGAGGCTCCCAGTTGGAGCAGCCCACAGGCAAGGGGCTTGGCTCCCCAAGCACACCTGCCAGAGGGAACACAGAGGACTCAGGAAAGTCGAAGGGAATACAGAAGGAACCTTGGCGGCTCAGTGGTTAAGAGCTGGGCTGCTAACTGAAAGTGTGGAGAGCCTTAAGTCTTAAGGACTGATGGGACATGGTGAGTGACTAATTGGGCAATGGCTCCCATAAACAGGTTGATACTTTTAAGTGTCCCCATATGGGTTGATGCTGTTAAGTGTCCTTGTAGGTTGAGCCCCCACTCTTAGGACACCATCAGCCATTTTCTCCCTTGTGTTGTTCAGAGAAACAGCAGGTGCAAAAGAGGCATAACCTTTGATTGAACCCAGAATATGCGGAAGCCAATCTGAATAAGTTGCTAGGGAACATAGGTTTCTAGGGGACATAATTGTATAGAAGAATGAGCATAGAATTTAAGAGGTTATGGTGACCTGAGTTGTGGTAACTTACGTCATGGTGACCTGGGTACCTTGGAAACAGGAATGTTAGTTTAAACTTTAATATGCCAATTGTGTATGTATGTACTCTCCCCAATATTGATTAACTTGTGATTGATTGTATGACATATGAACGGTGCACTTTTCCCATGTTAAACTTGTATATAAACTTGAGAATAATCATAATAAAATTGGCACTGCTTTGCAATGGCTCTGAGTGTCCCTCCTGTCCCCATCCTTTTACTTTTCTCTTATTTTTAACTCATTCTCTTACCACCTGTTCTAGAATTGTCATGCTGGCCGTGACATGAAAGATTGCTGGTTTGAACCCACCAGCCGCTCCACAGGAGAAAAGACCCAGCAATTTGCTCAAGTAAAGTTTACAGCCCAGGAAACCCTATGGGTCACTGGGTCAGAATCCACTCTACAGCAATGGGGGAAAGGGAACACAAAATGAGGTGGTCAAGAGAGGTGTCTGGAGGTGTTAAAATCCACACCCACCAGCAGAAGCTTATCTACGGAAAACTGCTCAATGATCTCACGGTTGGGGATGGAATTTTTGATGGCCAATAGAAACTGCTCAGTGGTGCTTCCGTCAAGTAACACATGTCATACCTGCCCTTCTTAGACACACACCTCTGCCTCCCAGGTCCCCAGATGGTTCAGGTGCTCCTAATGTGCCCAGAATGAGTGTGTCCCCATTTGTCCTGAAACTCAGTGTCTTAGAGCTGGATGGCTCCTCAGACAACCCTGGCCCTTCACCCTCACGTGTTGGGGGAGGGCAGAACGGTCCAGAGCAGAGGACTTGCTCTGGTCACCAGCAGGACAGCCAAGGACCCTGAAGGTTTGGACTCCCCTCCTCCGATCCCACTGCTGGACCGGGAAGGACGGAGCAGGAAGGAGCAGACAGACTGCAGTTGGTGCTCACTTAAGACCCCAGTGACCAGGGGCCCTTAGACCCACAGACTAACCCCCTGGGGGCTGCAGGCCTGGAGTCCTTGGTAGGAAAGACCACAGGGGTTCCAAGCAAGGATTCTCGAGTAGGTTGGCTCAGGTGCCTTCAGCACCGGGCTGTTGTGAGGACGAGACGTGAAAGGCCCTAGAACAGTGCTTGGCTCACAGCGGTCATGTTATTATCATCACTGTTCCCTCAGAGACTCTAAAGAGTCTAGCAAGAGATAAGAGGTGTGGAGAGGAGGGGGTGGGCCCCGGCACAGTCTCCAAAATCTGCACCCTACGAAAGCATGGTTCGGAATAGTTGGCAATGATGCCCCAAGCTGAACAGGGCGAAGGATGCTGGTCTCAATGCAAGCTCTTTTGGCGCTGAGACTGCCCCAGCGACCAAGCCCCGGCTGCGCAACGTAGTTCACTGCCACTCAAAGCAACGTGAGTGAAGCCGCCACAAGAGGGCGCCCGGAATGCGTTCACTCCCCGGAGCAGCAGGGGCAGGGGCCCGGTATTGTGAGGGTTTCCCACCCAGGGACCTCTGGCCCCCAGCCCTCGGGACCCTCACCATCCGTCTGGGTCTGCCGATTCACGAGGCGGCCGCAGGCCGGCACCACGACCGGGTGCGCCAGGCTGGGGGCGCGATGGATCTCCAGGGTGCCCTCGGGGCGGTTGGGGCTGAACACGCCCGTGTGCACCTCAACAGCCGGGCGGTGCGGCGCGAAGACGCTCCACAGCAGGGTCTCCATGCGCCGGCGCGCCTCCGCCTCCTCGTCGCACCGCGGCTGCACGACG